>NC_044987.1:86642929-86942929 GCF_008728515.1 Papio anubis
TGGAATTCATCAGATTATCAAAAGGTCCTGAGTCCCAAAAAATGCCAAGAACTACTTCAGTTTAGGTTATGGCCGAGGCCTTAGGGTCTCCATGAATTTGTTCCAGTCTGATCCCTTAGAGGTTCAGATTATCCCCCAGTGGATGCTCCCTCCCAGAGCATGAGTCACAGCAAAGAGTCACTTTGCAGGAACACGTGCTGTCTGAGCCTCCCCTGGAGTACTGGCCTCACAGGCAATCCCTGCTTCATAAAACACCCCTTTCTCTGATTTTTGTGACACTGCACTGATTCCGTTTTGCAAATCTTCTGTCTTCTTAACTGGCATCTCTTAATCTCTTCAGGTTTCCTGAAGATGGGTGTTGTTTAATGATCAGTCTTCTGTGTTTTGTTCTTTTCTTCCTGTACTCTCTCCTTTGGAAGTTTCACATACATTTTCTATTAATTTCTCCAGCATGTACTATAATTTCATATTCTAAAATATGCTGGGGTATTTCCATTTGGATAGATAGCACTATCCTCAAATTCATTAATTATTTTAAAAAATCAACTTTGGTGATTGACCAAAATTATTTATTTATTTTTTTTTGAGACGGAATCTGGCTCTGTTGCCCTGGCTGGAGTGCAGTGGCCGGATCTCAGCTCACTGCAAGCCCCGCCTCCCGGGTTCCCGCCATTCTCCTGCCTCAGCCTCCCGAGTAGCTGGGAGTACAGGCGCCCACCACCTCGCCCGGCTAAATTTTTTTGTATTTTAGTAGAGACGGGGTTTCACCGTGTTAGCCAGGATGGTCTCGATCTCCTGAACTCGTGATCCGCCCGTCTCGGCCTCCCAAAGTGCCGGGATTACAGGCTTGAGCCACCGCGCCTGGCCTGACCAAATTACTTTTAAAAGTCCTTTCCAATTTTGATGTTTATGATTCTAGCTTCGTTAATCATAATGCCCTTCGCTGAATTACTTAGCTTCAAAACCTCAGAGTAAATAAAACCAAAGTATTATAAAATTTTTAAATCTGGAGAACTTAGAGAAAAACAAATCTAGACCCATTGCAACAGCTAATTACAGTACAACATAGCAAGACTAATGAGAAAAACACACAGAGACCTCGATTAAAAAAAAAAGGGTCCTCAACCCAGCTGGAGTAGGGAGTCCAAGGCTTTATTCAAGGTAACCCCTGAATTGAGACTTATTGGTTACTTTCAAAATGTCAAATTGCTTTAAGCAACAGCATTGAAGGAGAAAGTAAACGGTGAGGCATTCCATAAAGAGAAGATATAAGGAAAGGCAGGCCTAAAGGATGGGAACAATATAGTTTATACTAGCAACTTTCAGAAGTTTGGAGTACATGAAGTAAAAGTAACAAGGTAAAGATTAGTAAAATAAAAGATGAGATTAGGGAGACAGGGCTAGATCAAAAGGTGGTGTGGTGCTGTACTCCATTTTAAAGGTTGGGCCCTTAGTGAGCAAAAACATATCAGAATGGGGAGAAGGGGACAGAGAGAAAAAGAGGTGGTGGAGAGAAAGTATTTTTAAAGTTGCACAGATTAAGTCCTTCTCCAATATTCTTACACTGTTCCCCCAGGGGCAACATGCCCAAATAGGTTGAAAATCGTCATGTACTATACTCACTGAAGGACATAAGGACATGTGTTATGCTGGTGAAAGCTACGGAGGCAGGAAGGAAAAGAGAAAGACTTGAGAAGCAATGCTGTATATGTGGGAGCCTTGGAAGAGTTGAAAGCACAGCAGTGAAGTGACATGGTCAGATTTGCGTTTCTGGAAGGTCACCAGGTTGCTGTAGAGAGGATAGATACGAGGGGGATAAGATTAGAAGCATCAAGACAAACAGAAAGTGGGTGAGTAATCCAAGTGAGAAATGACTAGGGCCTTGGTAGTAGGAATGCAGAGAGAATCAGACTTGAAAAACATTTCAGGCAGTGGTTTCCAAACTTGTCTGCACGTCATTTGGGAGGTCTTCAAAGAAGCTTGTGATTTAATTGATCTGGGTGTGGTCTGGCCTTTGGAATTTTGCCCAGATTATTTTTATGTGGAGGGAATGACTAAGGGTATAAAATCAGTAGAAATCAGTTACTGACTAGATGCAGGTGAGAATGTGGGACAGGAATCAAGGATAAATGAAACCCTAGGTTTCTAGCAAGGGTCACTTGGCAGAGTTGAACCAACAAACAAGTTATTCAGGACCCCACAGGGCCACTGGTCCATGGTGGACATCCAATACATATCAGTTGAATAGATGAGAAGATGACAGAGAGCAGGTTTTGGGAGAGAAGACAACAATTTCAGTTTCATATGCATTGAATTTGAGATATTGATGCTTCCTTCCTATCCCTTGGATCAGTTTCCAAACCCTCCTCCTCTACCCTAGTTCAGGCCCTTGTATCCTGATATTTAAGATGACTCTCCTAGGCTCCTCTAAATTAACATCCAACTAGCTCCATGCTGCACACCAATGTCAGATTCATTTTCCTAAAATAGAGCTTTCATTGGGTCATTTCCCTACTCAAAAATCTTCAATCATATCTATCTTTATAACTCCTTAGGCATTTAAAAACCTTACAATTCTGGTTTTAATGTACTTTTCCATCTTATTTCCGACTCATACCCCGTAAGATGCTGGTTATTTTTGTCTATTCATAGTTTCCCAAATATATCCTATACTTCCCTGCCCCTTGAGCCCTTGGACACTCTCCCTGCAGCCTGCAAGCTCACTGTCTTCCTCTCTGCCAAGTCAAAATCTACCATCTTCCAGCATCCAATGTTGGTTCCTGGGGGCTTCCCTGACCACTCTTTTTTTTTTTTTTTTTTTTTTTTTTGAGACGGAGTCTCGCGCTATCGCCCAGGCTGGAGTGCAGTGCCGGGTTCTCGGCTTTCTCCCGGCCCCGCCCCCCGGGTTGGTGGGGCTACAGGTGCTGCTACCTCGCCCGGCTATTTTTTTTTGTATTTCTTAGTAGAGACGGGGTTTCACCGTGTTAGCCAGGATGGTCTCGATCTCCTGACCTCGTGATCCGCCCATCTCGGCCTCCCAAAGTGCTGGGATTACAGGCTTGAGCCACCGCGCCCGGCCCCTGACCACTCTTTAAGAAAGTAATTTCCTCCCCTTTTGAAGTCATGTGGCACTGTACATGAAAGCCCTCTGACATCTAGCATTCCCAAAGATTATCTGAAACACATTCATTTCAGTAATCTGAAGAATAAATTTGAATTTTTTGATCCACTTTTATGCCTGGAAATGCAAAAAAGGGAAAGGCAGCCTGGCAGTGGCACTGTGTTCCAGCTGAGGCCATCCTTCCCGTGTGTGCTCCCAGACAATGACTGAAGACAGCAGGGATTCTAAGGCTCATAACTGCATGAAGTAGACTTCTCTGATGGACAACTTTGGTTGGAGGACTCCCACATCAGCCCTGCCGAACTGTTTTTAGAACTGCACTGCAATCTAAGACTCTTCCTACCCAACTTTTCTTCCTTCCCTCTCTCCTCCACAGGGGTTAGAGTTATATCATGGCCTTATGGCTCTCCTGGCCTCCTCTGGCTCCCTCCCCATTTTCCCTCACAGACTATTACCCAAATAATCTCTTGCATGACTAATACTGTCTTACTGTTTCTCAGAGGATCCAATATAACACACTAAGGTTTCAACTGTTTTAAAATTAATTTTTCTATTTGATTTTTATGAAATGTAGGGAACAATTCTCCATAATTTCAGTCAAAGACAATTTAGTTTCCAAGAAATATATTAACAAAGCATAAAATTTGATATGGGGAGCTCTGTTCCAAGATGGCCAAAGAGGAACAGCTCCAGTTTGCAGCTCCCCGCATGATCGACGCAGAAGACAGGTGATTTCTGCATTTCCAATTGAAGTACCTGGTTCATCTCATTGGGACTGGTTGGACAGTGGGTGCAGCCCATGGAGGGCGAGCTGAAGCAGGGTAGAGCATCGCCTCATCTGGCAAGTGCAAGGGTTCGGGGGATTTCCCTTTCCTAGCCAAGGGAAGCCATGACGGAACTGTACCTGGAAAAATGGGACACTTCCACCCAAATACTGCACTTTTCCCAAGGTCTTAGCAACTGGCAGACAAGGAGATTCTCTCCCACACCTGGTTTAGTGGGTCCCCTGCCCACGAAGCCTTGCTCACTGCTAGCGCAGCAGTCTGAGATCGAACTGCAAGGTGGCAGCCTGGCTGGGGGAGGGGTGTCGCCATTGCTGAGGTTTGAGTAGGTAAACAAAGCAGCTTAGAAGCTCGAACTGGGTGGAGCCCACTGCAGCCCATCAAGGCCTGTCTCCATAGACTCCACATCTGTGCACAGGGCATAGCTGAACAAGAGGCAGCAGACAACTTCTGCAGACATAAGCATCCCTTTCTGACAGCTCTGAAAAGAGTAGTGGTTCTCCTAGCACAGTGTTTGAGCTCTGAGAATGGACAGACTGCCTCCTCAAGTGGGTCCCTGTCCCCTGTTTAGCCTAACTGGGAGACACCTCTCAGTAGGGGCTGACAGATACCTCATATAGGCAGGTACCCCTCTGGGACAAAGATTCTAGAGGAAGGATCAGGCAGCAATATTTGCTGTTCTGCAATGTTTGCTGTTCTGCAGCCTCTGCTGGTGATACCCAGGCAAACAGGGTCTGGAGTGGATCTCCAGCAAACTCCAACAGACCTGCAGCTGAGAGACCTGACTGTTAGAAGGAAAACTAACAAACAGAAAGGAATAGCATCAACATAAACAAAAAGGACATGTACATCAAAACCCCATCTGTAGGTCACCAACATCAAAGACAAAAGGTAGATAAAACCACAAAGATAGGGAGAAACCAGAGCACAAAAGCTAAAAATTCTAAAAACCAGAGCACCTCTTATCCTCCAAAGGATCACAGCTCCTCTCCAGCAACGGAACAAAGCTGGATGGAGAATGACTTTGACAAGTTGACAGAAGTAGGCTTCAGAAGGACGATAATAACAAACTTCTCTGAGCTAAAGGAGCATGTTCAAACCCATCGCAAGGAAGCTAAAAACCATGAAAAAATGTTAGATGAATGGCTAACTAGAATAAACAGTGTAGAGAAGACCTTAAATGACCTGATGGAGCTGAAAACTATGGCACGAGAACTTCGTGACACATGCACAAGCTTCAATAGCTGATTCAATCAAGTGGAAGAAAGGATATCAGTGATTGAAGATCAAATTAATGAAATAAAGGGAGAAGACAAGGTTTGAGAAAAAAGAGTAAAAAGAAATGAACAAAACCTCCAAGAAATGTGGGACTATATGAAAAGACCAAATCTATGTTTGATTGGTGTAACTGAAATTGATGGGGAGAATAGAACCAAGTTGGAAAACACTTTTCAGTATATTATTCAGGAGAACTTCCCCAACCTAGCAAGGCAGGCCAACATTCAAATTCAGGAAATACAAAGAACACCACAAAGATACTCCTCGAGAAGGGCAACCCCAAGACACATAATTGTCAGATTCACCAAGGTTGAAATGAAGGAAAAAAATGTTAAGGGCAACCAGAGAGAAAGGTCAGGTTACCCACAAAGGGAAGCCCATCAGACTAACAGTGGATCTGTCTGCAGAAACCCTACAAGCCAGAAGAGAGTGGGGGCCAATATTCAACATTCTTAAAGAAAAGAATTTTCAACCCAGAATTTCATATCCAGCCAAACTAAGTTTCATAAGGGAAGGAGAATTAAAATCCTTTACAGACAAGCAAATGCTGAGAGATTCTGTCACCACCAGGCCTGCCTTACAAGAGCTCCTGAAGGAAGCACTGAACATGGAAAGAAACAACTGGTACCAGTCACTGCAAAAACATGCCAAATTGTAAAGAACATTGATGCTGTGAAGCAACTGCATCAACTAACGGGCAAAATAACCAGCTAACATCATAATGGCAGGATCAAATTCACATATAACAATATTAACCTTAAATGGAAATGGGCTAAATGCCCCAATTAAAAGACACAGACTGGCAAATTGGATAAAGAGTCAAGACCCATTGGTGTGCTGTATTCAGGAGACCCATCTCACATGCAAAGACACACATAGGCTCAAAATAAAGGGATGGAGGAAGATCTACCAAGCACATGGAAAGCAAAAAAAAAAAAAAAACAGAAGTTGCAATCCTAGTCTCTGATAAAACAGACTTTAAACTAACAAAGATCAAAAGAGACAAAGAAAGCCATTACATAATCATAAAGGGATCAATTCAACAAGAAGAGCTAACTATCCTAAGTATTTACGCACCAAATACAGGAGCACCCAGATTCATAAAGCAAGTCCTTAGAGACCTACAAAGAGACTTAGACTTCCACACAATAATAATGGTAGACTTTAACACCCCACTGTCAATATTAGACAGATCAACAAGACAGATTAACAAGGATATCCAGGACTTGAACTCAGCTCTGCAACAAGTGGAACTAATAGACATCTACAGAACTCTCCACTGCAAATCAACAGAATACACATTCTTCTCAGCACCACATCACACTTATTCTAAAATTGACCACATAATTGGAAATAAAGCACTCCTCAGTAAATGTAAAAGAATAGAAATCACAACAAACTGTCTCTCAGACCACAGTGAAATCAAATTAGAACTCAGGATTAAGCAACTGACTCAAAACCACACAACTACATGAAAACTGAACAACCTGCTCCTGAATGAATACTGGGTAAATAATGAAATGAAGGCAGAAATAAAGATGTTCTTTGAAACCAATGAGAACAAAGACACAAGGTACCAGAATCTCTGGGACATATTTAAAGCAATGTGTAGAGGGAAATATATAGCACTAAATGCCCACAAGAGAAAGCGGGAAAGATCTAAAATTGACACCCTAACATCACAATTAAAAGAACTAGAGAAGCAAGAGCAAACATATTCAAAACCCAGCAGAAGGCAAGAAATAACTAAGATCAGAGCAGAACTGAAAGAGATAGAGACACAAAAAACCCTTCAAAAAAATCAATGAATCCAGGAGCTGGTTTTTCGAAAAGATCAACAAAATTGATAGACTGCTAGCAAGACTAATAAAGAAGAAAAAAGACAAGAATCAAATAGATGCAATAAAAAATGACAAAGGGGATATCACCACTGATCCCACAGAAATACAAACTACCATCACAGAATACTATAAATGCTTCTATGCAAATAAACTAGAAAATCTAGAAGAAATGGAGAAATTCCTGGACACATACACCCTCCCAACACAAAACCAGGAAGAAGTTGAATCTCTGAATAGACCAATAGCAGGCTCTGAAATGGAGGCAATAATTAATAGCCTACCAACCAACAAAAAAAAGCCCAGGACCAGATAGATTCACAGTTAAATTCTACCAGAGGTACAAAGAGGAGCTGCTACCATTCCTTCTAAAATTATTCCAATAAATAGAAAAAGAAGGAATCCTCCCTAACTCATTGTATGAGGCCAGCATCATCCTGATACCAAAGCCTGGCAAAGACATAAGAAAACGACAATTTTAGACCAAAGTCCCTGATGAATATCGATGTGAAAATCCTCAATAAAATACTGGCAAACCGAATCCATCAGCTCATCAAAAAGCTTATCCACCACAATCAAGTTGGCTTCATCTCTGGGAACAAGGCTTGCTCAACATATGCAAATCGATAAACGTAATCCATCACATAAATAGAACCAATGACAAAAACCACACTATTATCTCAATAGATGCAGAAAAGGCCTTCAACAAAATTCAACAGCTTTCATGCTAAAAACTCTCAATAAACTAGGTATTGATGGAACTTATCTCAAAATAATAAGAGTGATTTATGACAAACCCACAGCCAATATCATATTTAATGGGCAAAAACTGGAAGCATTCCCTTTGAAAACTGGTGCAAGACAAGGATGCCCTCTCTCACCACTGCTATTCAAATAGTGTTGGAAGTTCTGGTCAGGGCAATCAGGCAAGAGAAAGAAATAAAGGGTATTCAATTAGGAAATGAGGAAGTCAAACTGTCCCTGTTTGCAGATGACCTGATTGTATATTTAGAAAACCCCATTGTCTCAGCCCGAAATCTCCTTAAGCTGATAAACAACTTCAGCAAAGTCTTAGGATACAAAATCAATGTGCAAAAATCACAAGCATTCCTATACACTAATAACAGACAGACAGCCAAATCATGAGTGAACTCCCATTCACAACTGGTTCAAAGAAAATAAAATACCTAGGAATCCAACTTACAAGGGATGTGAAGGACCTCTTCAAAGAAAACTACAAACCACTGCTCAACAAAATAAAACAGGACACAAACAAATGGAATAACACTCCAAGCTCATGGATAGGAAGAATCAATATTTTGAAAATGGCCATACTGCCCAAGGTAATTTATAGATTCAATGCTATCCCCATTGAGCTACCAATGACTTTCTTCACAGAATTGGAAAAAAAATACTTTAAAATTCATATAGAACCAAAAAAGAGCCTGCATTGCCAAGACAATCCTAAGCATAAAGAACAAAACTGGAGGCATCATGCTACCTGACTTCAAACTATACCACTAAGCTACAGTAACCAAAACAGCATGGTACTGGTACCAAAACAGATATATAGACCAATGGAACAGAACAGAGGTCTCAGAAATAACACCACACATCTACAACCAAATCTGACAAACACAATAAATGGGGAAAGGATTCTCTATTTAATAAATGATACTGGGAAAAGTGGCTAGCCATATGTAGAAAGCTGAAACTGGATCCCTTTCTTACACCTTATACAAAATTAATTCAAGATGGATTAAAGACTTAAATGTTAGACCCAAAACCATAAAAATCCTAGAAGAAAATCTGGGCAATACCACTCAGGATATAGGCATGAGCAAGGACTTCATGACTAAAACACCAAAGGCAATGGCAACAAAAGCCAAAATAGACAAATGGGATCTAATTAAACCAAAGAGCTTCTGCATGGCAAAAGAAACCACCATCAGAATGAACAGGCAACCTGCAGAATGGGAGAAAATTTTTGCAATCTACCCATCTGAAGAAGTGCTAATATCCAGAATCTACAAAGAACTCAAACAAGTTTACAAGAAAAAAACAAACAATCCCATCAAAAAGTGGGCAAAGGATATGAACAGACACTTCTCAAAAGCAGACATCTATGTAGCCAATGGACACATGAAAAAATGCTCATCATCACTGGCCATCAGAGAAATGCAAATCAAAACCACAATGAGATACCATCTCATGCCAGTTAGAATGACAATCATTAAAAAGTCAGGAAACAACAGATGCTGGAGAGGATGTAGAGAAATAGAAACACTTTTATACTGTTGGTGGGAGTGTAAATTAGTTCAACCATTGTGGAAGACAGTGTGGTGATTTCTCAAGGATCTAGAACTGGAAATACCATTTGACCCAGCAATTTCATTACTGGGTATATACCCAAAGGATTATAAATCATGCTACTATAAAGACACATCCACACGTATGTTTATTGTGGTACTATTCACAATAGTAAAGACTTGGAACCAACCCAAATGTCCATCAGTGATAGACTGGATTAAGAAAATGTGGCACATATACACCATGGAATATTATGCAGCCATAAAAAAGGATGAGTTCATGTCCTTTGCAGGGACATGCATGAAGCTGGAAACCATCATTCTCAGCAAACTATCACAAGGACAGAAAACCAAACACCGCATGTTCTCACTCATAGGTGGGAACTGAACAATGAGAACACTTGGACACAGGGTGGGGAACATCACACACCAGGGCCTGTCGTAGGGCTGGGGGCTGGGGGAGGGATAGCATCAGGAGAAATTCCTAATGTAAATGACGAGTTGTTGGGTGCAGCAAACCAACATAGCACATGTATACCTATGTATCAAACCTGTACGTTGTACCCTAGCACTTAAAGTATAATTTTTTAAAAAAAGAAAAAAAAAAAGTATCAAATTTAATTAGGCAAACCAATCTAGCCAGAGAAAACCAAAATATGTCTGCATTTCCCTCAAGAATTCATATGGAAGATTTCTGCAAAATCATAACAAAGAAACTGATTGCATTAAAGCTTCTAAATCCCATAAAGAATCATGTATTGGAAAATGTGTAGCATCATATAATCTGTCAGTAGGCATATGCTACTGCTGTTATTAACAAGTACACAAAATGATTTATTAAGCATCTTCTATGTGTCAAATATTGTATGAAGTACTTTATGTGGTTTGTTAATCTTTGCAATCACCTTATGAAGCGAGTATTATTAAGCGCATTTTTTAGAAGAGTAAACTGAGCCTTAGAGAGGTTAAGAGACTTGTCTAAGTTCCCACAGTGTAGGTAGTACACCATGTATTTTGTTTGTTTTTTGAGATGGAGTTTCACTGTTGTTGCCCAGCCTGGAGTGCAATGGCACGATCTTGGCTCACTGCAACCTTCACCTCCAGGGTTCAAGCGATTCTCCTGCCTCAGCCCCTCAAGTAGCTGGGATTATAGGCGCCCTCCACCACGGCCAGCTAATTTTTGTATTTTTAGTAGAGACAGGGGTTCATCATGTTTGTCAGGCTGGTCTCGAACTCCTGTCCTCAGGTGATCCACCAGGCTCGGCCTCCCAAAGTGCTGGGATTATAGGCATGAGGCACTGTGCCTGGCCTAGACCATGTTTTTAACCTCAGGTGAGTCCCTACAGCTCTCCTGAGCCAGGCTGCCTCCCAGCAGAAACTGGGCTTAGCCCATAGGAAGGCTTCCTGGAGTCAGTTGTTTATGAAACACCCACTCTTCTAAGATGGGAATGACATTGTCCTCACTGCCTTTACTAGAGATAGGCAGTGACCAATGTTCACATACTCAAAATACAAAAAATCAACCATACAAAATAGAATTTTTAGAATACAAAGGGGCCTTTGAGATCAGCCTAACATCTTCATTGAACCAATAAACTAGTGAGCATTTCCTCTATTTTACTGAGAGATATCTTTCAAGACTTACGTTTTAGATTTACCTATGTAAGCACTTTGCATCTCAGCCTATACCAAGGGAAGAAAACTCTTGGCCCAGGGAGAGGGAGTTGCAGACTGGTATGTACTGGATGGTTGTTTTGGTAAATTTTTTCAACTAAGAACACATTCCACTCCCACGCCACCCTGTGCTGCCACCACCAGAGAAACAATGATAGTTTCCATCTCCTGCTGCCCCTCAGGTGGTTCCCAGGGACATGAAACAAGGAGGAAGGGAGAGGTTCTTTCTTTTTCCAAGGTCATATGCGCATTCTATCAGCCAAGAGCCCAGGAACAGAAAAGGGAGAGGTAGCTCTGTTGTTTCTAGCAAAGAAAAGGGTAGTATTCCCTCTGACTTCTACGCATAAGGCATAGCTTTCTCCCAAATGACAGATAATTGAATATTTTCCCTTCTCAATTTTAAAAGGTAATTCAAGATACAATTGCTTTTTCTGAAAAATTTGCTTTCTTAGGCAGACTGCCATTATCAACAGTAGTAGGTAAATATTCACTGTAAAGTAACTGTTTTTTCCCTCAAGCCAACATATGAAGTTAATTTATGATATTAATGACCACAGTAAATACATGAATATCATTTACTATATTTTTTTAGAGAAAGAAAAATTAGTTTTTTGTCATAAAGTGTATTATTATTATTTTTTTTTAGAGCTTGAGAAAACACTTTCTTTTTTTCCTTTTCAGCTTTTATTTTAGACTCAGGGTACACGGGCAGGTTTGCTACCTGGGTACATTGCATGATGCTGAGGTTTGGGGTATAAATGACCCCCTCACTGAGGTACTGAGCATAGTAACCAACATTTAGTTTTTCAGCTCTTGTCCCTCTCCCTCCCTTCCCTCTCTAGTCATCCCCAGTGTCTACCGTTCCCATCTTTATGTCCATGAGCACCCAATGTTTAGCTCCCACTTATAAGTGAGAACATGCAGTATTTGGTTTTCTGTTCTTGTATTAATTCACTTAAGATAATGGCCTCCAGCTTCATCCATGTTGCTGCATGGATGAACATGACTTTGTTCTTTTTTATGGTTGTGTAGTATTATATGGTGTATATGTACCACATTTTCCTTATCCAATCCACTGCTGATGGGCACCCTCGGTTGATTCCATGTCTTTGCTATTGTGAATAGTGCTGTGATGAACATATACACATGCATGTGTCTTTTTGGTAGAACAATTTGTTTTCTTTTGGGTATATATCCAGTAATGGGATTGCTGGTTCAAATGGTAGTTTGCTTTAAGTTCTTTGAGAAATCTCCAAGCTGCTTTCCACAATGGCTGAACTAATTTTATTCCCACCAACAGTGTATAAGCATTCCCTTTGCTCCACAGCCTCACCAACACCTGTTGTTTTTTCACTTTTTAATAACCATTCTGACTGGTGTGAGAACGGTATCTCATTGTGGTTTTGATTTGCATTTCTCTGATGATTAGTCATGATGAGCATTTTTCATGTTTCTTGGCTACTTGTATGCCTTCTTTTGAGAAGTGTCTGTTCATGTCCTTTGCTTACTTTTTAGCGTGGCTGGTTTTTGCTTGTTCAATTGTTTCAGTTCCTTACAGATTCTGGATATTACACCTTTGTTGGATGCACAATTTGCAAATATTTTCTCCCATTCTGTAGGTTGTCTATTTACTCTGTTCATAGTTCCATTTGCTGTGCAGAAGCTCTTTAGTTTAATTAGGCCCCATCTGTCAGTTTTTGTTTTTGTTGCAATTGCTTTTTAGGACTTAGTCATAAATTCTTTCTCAACGTTGATGTCCAGAATGGTGTTTCTGAAGTTTTCTTCTAGGATTTTTATAGTTTGAGGTATTACATTTAAATCACAGTGTAATTTGTTAGTGTAACATAACTACTGTATTCTTGATTCACCTGGGCCTTAGGTATCATAATAAGCAAGTCCATAAAAGAATACGCTTTGAATTGCTAATTAGATCATTAGCAATTTATTTTCAAACTAAGAAGCCCCAACTCTATTACTCTGAGGCCACAGATGGCCTATTTTTGTCATCAAACCTCAAAGTATATTTTCCCACGGAATGTTAAATATTTTCTTTACAAATGACCAGGATTTTAGAAATTTCCTTTGTAACTTTGTAGTAATATGTCAATATATACAAGCGTCTGAGTCCCTTTGATATTCAAAAACTGTCATATCACCTATCCTTGGAATCTGAAAGTAAGGTTACATAGGGAACCACCAGTGTTCTAAGTCCATTCCTTACTCTCCAGCCTCCAAAATGATTAAATTCTAAATTTTGTTTATTCAGGTGCCTCAAGACTGAGTCTCAGCTTAATCACTTTCTCCCAGAAGCTTTTCCTGACTCCAACAAAGGTTAGCTACCTCCTCATATGCCCTCACAGCTTATGCTTTAAGGTAAGTACGGTTTTAACTGTAATCTCTGCTAGAATGTAAATGCTAAGATTCAGGATTAGTTCAGTCTTGTTTACCACTAGAATCCCCAGGTTCTAGCATTTTAGTGTTAGGAATTCAATACATACTAGAATGCCTTGCTCATTCTACCTGACCCCTTTCGCAACATTTGTTATTCTAGAAGACTTTCTACTTCTCCTTCCTGAAAGCTCCCCTCTCTCACTGTGGCACACTCTCCTCTTGTGCGCCTCCCACCATTTTCATTGGTCTTCCAGTGGCTTCTTTCCTTCCGCCTTACCTTTATACTCAACCTCTACATTCCATCCTAGTGTATCTTCTCTGGGCCAAACATGGCAGGCACTTAATATGGGTGGAATGAAGGAATAAAATAATGTCATGCTTCAGACTCTCCTTGAAAAATGCTACTCATCTCCATAGTTTCAATGATTATGTTAACCTGATAAGGTCTAAATATTCCCAAAACTACACTTCTCATCTGGACAACAAATCTGTATCTCTAACAGCCCCCTTATGTCAATATGTTCATAACTAAATTTAGGATGTCCAATTAAACATAGCAGATTAATCATACAGAATTGTCTCCTTTCCCACTCCAATCTCTGCTAAGATGATGGCAAAGAAATTTCTTTTAAGAAAAAAAGTACAAATCCACAAGGTCAAACAGAAGAGAATACAATGGTTAACCACAGATTCCTACAAGTTTTGGGATGGTGCAATGGTGCAAAGAGGATAGAGGTGAAACAACTGACTTTGGAGAGTACTGGAGTTAGGAGAGTATGGATGTAGTTTTTTTCCTCATCTTTAAGGACATTAATGATAGTTGCAATTTTTTTTTCTTTTTTCTTAATTGGCTCTGTTTCTTCTGAGTGACTTTTTGTTCTTTTTCTCCTTTGCTGTTTAAAGGTTTCTAAATGCTGAAATAAATACAACAACAACAACAACAACTCAGCCTGTAGAATCCTGGAAGGGCTCAGCATAGCGGAGCACTAGACACTAAAGAGAATGAAGCTTATACACTAACTAGCTAGACTGAAAACATAGGAAGTGACAGTTTACCAAGAAATGAACTGTGATATACAGAACTACATTCCCAGCTTCCACTCAGGAATGCTGGAAGCTAGGCTTATATCTCTCCGGAAGATTAGAAGATCCTTCTCAGAAAATGAACAGCCTAAGGGGTAAAGACTTCCAGGTATTTGGAAGTCTACCCACAACAGTAAAAAAATCCACCATCAACAAGCCCTACCTATGCCCACATAGCTTCTATTCAGCCTTTTAATGCCCTATTCTTAAATAGGAACAGACAGGAATTCATATTACGAACATAAATGTCAGACAAAGATTAACAAACATTTGAGGAAAGCCTCTAATAAAATCTCAGAAAAAGAGAACATGAAGAAAAAAAAGGCATCTGGAAGAAACAGAGCCAATTAAGAAAAAAAATTGCAACTAATGTCCTTAGAGATGAGAAAAGATACTGCACCCATAAAGTAAGTATAGGAGGCTATGAAACAGGAATAAACAGAAAAGCATGTTTGGAATTTAAAATAAGGTAGCCATAAAAAATTATTCAAGAATTAGAAAATAACATCAAGGACATCTCACAGAAAGTGGTCCCCCTCACCAGGATAGGGGGAAAAAAAGTAAGACAGGAGAAAAATATTTCCTTTTAAATTATTAGAGAATTAATTCAGGAAGACTAGTAATTGCCTAACAGGATTCTAGAAAAAAGGGACCACAGAATATTATGAGAGGAAATTATCAAAGAAATAATACAATAAAACATTCCCTTGGGAGCTGTGAGAAATAAAGCAAAATTTCTGACTGTGAGGCAGTGAGAAATAAAGCAAAATCCTCCTGTTTTCCATCAAACAACATTTGGTACTATTTGAATTTTAAACTATGTGCGTATATTACTTTGATAAACAATTTGAAAAGGGGAAAAAAACCCCTCAGATTCTTACCCCCAAAGCTGTCATTCCTTTCTGTATTCCCTTTCTCTGCTAATATTATCACCCGTTAGCTCCAAAACAGCCCTTTATGTTCTACTTTTTTTTTTTTTTTTTGAGACAAGGTCTCGCTCGTCACCCAGACTGGAGTGTAGTGGCACGATCACAGTTCACTGCAGCTTTGACTTCCTGAACTCAAACAATCCCCCCACCTCAGCCTCTTGAGTAGCTGAAACTATAGGCACAAGCCACCATGCCAAGCTAATTTTTAAATTTTTTGTAGAGATGGGGTCTCCCTGTGTTGTCCAGGCTGGTCTTAAACTCCTGGGCTCAAGTGATCCTCCCACCTCAGCCTCCCAAAGTGCTGGGATTATAGGCATGAGCAACCACACCTGGCGTAAGTTCTACTTCTGATGGATCTTTCACACATTTCTTCTCTTCAACCCTACTACCCTCATTGGATCCTCAATTACCTCTTCCTGGAATGTTCCATAATGTCATTACTGGTGGCTCCGTCTTTGGTCTCTGTCCCTCAAAACCATCTTGCTATGGCCATGCTTTTAAAAGTTTTTCATGTCTGCAATGGACTCCTGAGAACAGTTTTTTATCCCTTTGTAGCCTCCAACCTCCAGGGGCTTGGAGTTGGTATGTAGGAAGGCGTTTTCCCTACCCATCCTGTTCCCCACTGGCACCTCCAAACCACTTCATCTCCTTCCTCCTTCAAAACTTCCCACTCTTCTGAAGATTTTTCCATCTGACCATATTAGCCAATATTGCTCCTTTTGACTATCATCTGGCTAGCCAGTTACTCTGGTTTGCTGAAATTCTAGCACCCAGCTTGCCATCTTCCTCTACCACAACTTCGATCACAACCTTGGCTATTTCAATATCCACATTAAAAAGTTACTTCCATACTTTTTTTTTTTTAGAGCAGGGTCTCACTGTGTTGCCAGGGTGGAGCGCAGTGGCTATTCATAGGTGCAATCACAGTGCACGGCAACTCCAGCTCCTGGCCTCAAGTGATCCTCCTGCCTCAGCCTCCTGAGTAGCTGGGACTGTAAGTGCTGGCCACTGTACCTGGCTCTGGCCTCTAACGTTCTTAATTTCTTCAACTTTGCTGTTATGTTCCATCTGGGCCACTCACTGCCATGGTCATACTCTGGTTCTTGTCATCAACATCCTGACCAAAAGCCCCTATCTCTCTAGCTTCCCTCAAGCACCCCCTACTCAACCTCAAAACAGCACAGGAAATCTACAGAAGACCCCTTCCTCACCACCTGTGTTAAGTAATATGTTTCAGTACTATAATCACTCCCTTGAGAACACTTTAACTGCTTTGTTCCTTTTTCCCTCCATCCTACTTGTCCAACCCCAATTATAAGTGAATCTGGGTCTACATCTAATTAGCCAAATTTTTCTTCAGAAATAAAGAGAAACATGACAGAACTTCACTAATTGGTCTTTATGGCCAAAAATATCAAACGGCAACAACATTGCCCATCAGTCTCAGTAATCTCTCTGGTAAATTTTTCTTTCTCCAAAATGCTTACTTTTCTATTACCTTTTCCTTTTCCTCAAACTTGGAACATCCTATTCTATCCCTCTGCTGATGACCTTGCCTTCCCTTCACACCTCACTGAGAAACAAGAAGTGATTTGACAAGAACTGTCTGTCTTGTCTTCCTGCCACCAAAACTATCAATCCAGCCACATCAGAAACTATATGTACAATTTGTTCTCCCTGTGAATAGAAATTTCCTTGCTTCTATATAAACCAGCATTTTTGCTATTTAAGAAATGCATTCCTAAAATCACCCCTAATCTCTCCTAAATCTTCAGGTCCCCTCTTTCAATTGGATCATTACCAGCCTCAGAGAAGCATATTCAGTATCACCCAGCTTAAGCAAAACAAACAGAAAATGTCCTTGACCCTTATGTTCTCTTTCAGCTCCTATCCCACCTTTTTTTTTTTTTTTTTAGACAGAGTTTTGCTCTGTCGCTTGGGCTGGAGTGCAGTGGTGTGATCTCAGCTCACTGCAACCTCCACCTCCTGGGGGTCGAGCAATTCTCCTGCCTCAACCTCCCAACTAGCTGGGATTACAGGCTCCTGCCACCACGCCCAGCTAATTTTTGTATTTTTAGTAGAGACGGGGTTTCGTCATGTTGGCCAGGTTGGTCT
Source organism: Papio anubis (assembly GCF_008728515.1). NCBI lineage: Eukaryota > Metazoa > Chordata > Mammalia > Primates > Cercopithecidae > Papio > Papio anubis. The sequence goes on from NC_044987.1 coordinate 86,660,450, forward strand.
CAAACTCCTGACTTCAGATGATTCTCTCATCTTGGCCTCCCGAAGTGCTGGGATTACAGGCATGAGCCACTGCGTCTGGCCCCTATCCCACTTTTCTTCTCTTCTTCACTATAAAATGTTTCCAGAATGTCTTTAGGTATGGGCTCTTTCTCACTTTCCATTCTCTCCAGCCTATTTGATTGTAGTTTTATACCTGTTTTTCTTATCTCATATATATAGGAGAGGAAATATAGTTATTAAGTTTGGGCTTTGACCTCATGGGTTCTAATCCATGTTCTGTGATTTACTAGGTATAAAAGCAATGTAACTTCTTTGTGCCTCAGTTTCCCCAATTATAAAATGAGGATAATAAAAGTAACTATCTCATAGGGCTGTTGTGAGGATTAAAATAACACATATAAAAGCACAAGAATACCAGTCATATAGAAATTGTTCAAGACATGCTTGCCATTGTAGTCAACAATGACCCTGCTTCATCTTATGAAATCCAACAATGAAGGTTCCTCTCTCTCAAGCAGCACTGGACAAAGTCCACACCTCACTTCTACTCATGAATTCTGTGACATCCTACTCTGTTGGGTTTCCTTCTACTTCACTGGCTGCATATTTTCAGGATCCTTGCTGGCTGCTTAATCTGTAAATATTGGAATACTCAGCTTTCCCTTTTTACTATCTAAACTCTTCCGAGGTAACCTGATCAAGTCCCGTGCTTTTAAATACCATGTATGTGCTGATGTTGCTCAAATTTGTATCTCCTATCTTGGCTCTCCTCAGAGCATCATATATTTAACCATCTCTACCAGGTTATTAAGTTGGTATCGCAAACCTAACAAATCTAGGAAAGAATTCGTAAAGACTTTCCTCTCCTCATCTCGGCCCATACACCTGCTCTTCTCAATCTTCATATTTCTGGTATAGTATCATCATTCACTTAGTATTCAGGCCAAAACACTAGTCATATCTGATTTTTCCTCCTTCTCTCAATCTGACATCCCAATGTTAGTGGTCCTGTTTGTTCCACCTCCAAAATAAATCCCACATTTATCTCTACTTCTTACCATCTCACTGCTGCCATTTTAATCCAAGCTATCACGACTTCTCTGCTGGATACTGCAAAGTCGTCCTAATGGGTCTCATTGCTGCCGTTCTTTGCCCCCAACAGGCCAGCTTCCTCAGAGCAGCCATAGTAATCTCAAAGGATAAACCAGATTTTATCAATTGCCTGCTTAAAATCTTCCAGACACTTCCTATTACGATTAGAATAAAATTCAAACTAGTGAACTCAGTATACATATGAATAATGACTGAATGACTGTAAAGACTTATTAGGATTATAGTTATAGCTGAAAGTTAATCTACTCTGTAGAATTGGTTTGTAAGATATAACAACTGTATCTAAAACCCTCACAAATTCAGGAATATGTATACCATATGTTTCTTATAAACAAGATTATTGCTACCCAGGCAAACTCTATGTTCTCTCTATATAGGTGAATTTGCTCAAGTAGAATGATCATCTGGAAGTTTCACTGTATCTGACAGGTTCTGAGAAGTATGCTCATGCCTCTAAATCTCAGCAACATTTGGACCCACTGAACCCTACTGATTCTCAATAAACTGTTCTCTGCTTAGAAGTAAGTAAATTTTCCTAGACTTCTGATGACATGAATACCCTTCAAAGAGTGTGTTGCTGTTTTCTTGCATTGACCAACACCACTGCAGATCACCAGAAACTTGGCAGATGACTCATCTGACAGAAACATGGAATATATTCTAAATAGAAGTCACTTTTAAATGAACTGGTTGAGTCTTATACTGCCGCAATAAATTTTCATGTCTTGATCATCCTCTAAAAAAGATAAAAGACTTTTAAATTTAATAAAAAATGCTAGGCATTGTTTTGGTAATCATTTGAACCATTATTCTTAACATTTAACATTTTTAATATTAAAAAATAATGCAATAATCCTAATTTTGAAACTAGCAACCTAATTATAATTAATATTTACATATTTTTACAGTGTGGCAAAATATTATCAGTGTCTCAAGACTTCTACACATTAATCTAAGATAAGAGTACAAAACAATGGTTTTGTCTTTTGTTTTTTTCCTTTTTGTGGAGAATGGGGTCTCACTATATGGTTCAGGCAGGTCTTGAATTCCCCGGCTCAAGCTATGCTCCCGCCTCGGCCTCCCTAAGAGTTGAGAGTACAGGCATGAACTACCGTGCCCAGCCAGCATATAAAACAATGTTTTAAAATTTTCCTTTAGAGGCCAGCGCAGTGGCTCACGCCTGTAATCCCAGCACTTTGGGAGGCCAAGGTGGGCGGATCACAAGATCAAGAGATCAAGACCATCCTGGCCAAAGCAGTGAAAGTCTGTCTCTACTAAAAATACAAAAATTGGCTGGGTGTGGTGGCGTGCGCCTATAGTCCCAGTTACTTAGAAGGCTGGGGCAGGAGAATCACTTGAACCTGAGAGGCAGAGATTGCGGTGAGCCGAGATCACGCCACTGCACTCCAGCCTGTGCAACAGAGCGAGACTCCATCAAAAAAAAAAAAAAAATTTCCTTTGGAAATCCCAACCCTGATTTATTTGTAACAAAACATGCCTTCAGTTAGTTAAAAATATCCCAGGCTGGGCAACATAGGAAGACCCTATCTCTGCCAAAAAAAAAAAAGAAAAGAAAAATTGCTGTACATGGTGGCATGCTCCTGTGATTTCAGCTACTCAGGAGGCTGAGGTAAGAGGATCATTTGAGCCCATGAGTTCAAGGTTACAGTAAGCCACTATCACCCTGGGCAACAGAGCCAGAGGGAGACCCTGTCTCAAAATAAATAATTAAATTAATATAATATAAATAAAATTAAAATATCTACACAGGGAAAAATATGCCAAAACCCATCAGCAAAGATGTTTTTGATTACTCTAGGGTGCTAACCCACTTAAATTCTAAACCACCATCCCTTAAACTTCTTTTTCTATTTCCTTTTTTTTTGCTTTAAATTCTTCTAAGGCTTACTCAAGCATGCAGTTTAGAGGTGCTTGTTTTGAACAAATTAATCTTATGTTCATAAATGTAAACTAGTAACAGAGTATAAAACACTACAAGAAAAACTGTTAATTTTATTGGTATTACAGTATATTTTTAATACAAGCTAAATATAAACACAATTCTTACATATTCAGCCACTTATTCTGCAAAACAACATGACAAGATCAACCTTGAAAAGTTCATAAAAACCAAAATCCAGAAAATATCTTCCTCAACTCTAAGGACTCCATATACAAGTGCAAAAATTGCTATTTGTCAATAATCACATTAAGTGTTGAGTTATTGACTGAGCAGTAAAAAACAATTTCTGACTTTTAAATTAAATAGCTCCAGATAAAAGCATGTTATTTTCCACATATGCTATCTTTGTATTCTGCACAGAGTTCCAAGGCAAAGATTGCTTCTGGCTTTATGAATTACCAGAGATGATGATTTGTGTGGCTGACTTATCACAGGTCTTTTACTCTTCCTTCCTGAGAGATCCTTAGCTTCTTTGGGAGGTGGCATATGAATTGGTTTCCATGGAATTGGATTATAAAAGGCTGGTTCTGGATAGGAATTTCCACTGTAAAAACCTAAAATTATTGAAAAATCAGATCAAAACAAGGAAAAACTTCTTGACATCAAAGAAGCCACTTAAAACTTCTAGAAAAATGTTAAAATGTCAAGTGGACAAATTATCACTAATAAGCCAATGTGATTTATTTAAAACTTAAACTCCTTGATATTTTCAAAGTAACACTTTCCAAATACAGTAAATATTACAGTTAAAATTAAAACATAAATGATAATTCTAAGAATCCAAATAACATTAGTGTTAAAACCTATGTAAATGCAAACTCCTATAAAATTTTTACTAAGAAATTAATTTTACAATCCTTAAATTGAACAAAACTTTCATTTTCTTAACTCAGTCTGGGAAACCACTGATTGTGTACTAGCTTCCTCTTGTCAGATAATGAAGTTTACAGAAAAACATTTATTTTTCATATGAAGTTATAGTAAATCAAGATTCTTGTTTAGAATCACAGAAATTCTGAATCAGTGTCAATAAGATTTCACAATATCACTGTAATTGTGTTATGAGTTATGGAGCATTCTTTTGCTAATGTATATGAAATGTTTAAAGTATTGTGATGTCTGACATCTAATAAGCACATTTGAAGGAAGAACATTTTACAAATCATCTCCACATCCTTCAGTCACTACTGGCACAAAAATTCCTTTATTTCATAATTTATAAAAATGACATCAGCATAAAGAATAAAGAAACTTAAGTACAACATTTGCAGACAAATATGCTGCTTGTTAGAATTAAACTCATTAAAAATGCCAAAAATTAATAAAACAATCCATTATTTTAGTAATTAACTTCTAGTCAATATGTTTAGTATTCCCACCTAAACTTTTAAATTTACTACTCAATTACTGGGTTAAAGCCACTGCTTATTACTCTTTTTTTCAAGCAAGAAACAAAAAGGAGCAGGCCATGCTCAGTAGCTAAAACAGATGACCTTCGTGACATATGAGAGAGGCCTAATCCTGACAGCAGGAATGTGTCTTTCAGACACTGGCAACCCACTTTGCATAGATATGTCAACACTCACTTCACCAAGATGGTCAAAACAAAGTCTGGAATATGTTCTATTGTGTGAACAAAACAGAATGGGAGTATTTTAATAATAAATCACTTAAACAAGTGAAGGCAGCTGTCAGCAAGGTATGAACTTCTAACATGAAGCACAAAGAAAAACATGCACTGCCCTTTATAATCAGACCAAGACTAAAGGCCAGTCAGTTTTGTGTCTGGTTCATGTGCTGTCTAGTATTCTACCTAACACAAAGAATGTGCCAAGGACACGGAAGGCTCTGCCTTAGAGAGGGTTAGAAAGAGAGGAGGCAAAACGACCCCTTAAAATATATCCTGATTAAGGCTTTATCATTGAAAAAGTGTAAGAGAACATTATTTATTTCTTAATGTTAGGAATCATTACTTTAAAGCATAAGTTTGCAGTTTTGTAACTATTGCTTTTAAGAAATACAAATGTGGAGAATGACAGTACATTTGTAGCATCTCCATAGGAACATGGTATGTTTATAATATAATCTTCCAGAAAATAGTAATTTGAAAGAAAAATAATTTTTACACATTTCTATTTCTGTCAAAAAGAGTATAATATTTGCTTCTGCAAACCATATTTATGTAAGCCACACAACATAAAAACCAACCTGTAAGTTTTCCATTGGCATAACCATAGCTCTTTGCAGCTGGACGAGGTTTATGTTTCGCATTTTCTAACCATTCCTGAAACTTTTTTTCTGCTATTTCCTTTTTCTCCTGTAATTCAGCTTGCTGTTGTTTTTCTTTTTCCTTAAAATGACAAGACCAAAATATTTCCAGGGATATTCTGTAACTATATATTCCATTCAAATTCTACTGATTTTTTTTTTTTCTCCAGTAGCTTTCTACCTCCAATGGCTTACTGGCCATAATACTGAATCATATTTTTATAATATGAGTAGAATATTGAACATGATCAGGGATATACGCTAAGGTGTCCAGCTCTGAAAAACAGTAAGACATCAAACCCACAAAGAAAAAACTATTTGCTGTTTTCAAAGAATAGTAATTTATAAAATGGTAGTAAGACTTCCCATAAAGTGCATTGAAAAATATTCAAAAGGAATAACAGCAACAAGTTTTAGACTTGACTAAAATAATATCAACAGGCTTACTATTTCTCAACTTAAGAAAACTACAAATGCATATTCATTTTTGAAACTTAAACACAGCATAACAGGATAAACTAGGATAGCTTCACGCATTTATTTTATGCTAAGCTAGTGCCAATTTTCTATTAGATACTTTTTCTAAGATGTAGTTGACACATATGAACACCAAAGTTATGTATTCTAACTGGTCACTTTAATAAAAATACCTTTTCTTTCTTCTTCCTCTCACATTCTTCAGCATTTTTTTTCTTTAACCATTCTTGATATTTTTCTTTTGCTTTTTCTTGTAAGTATTCTTTCTCCAGTTCCTTTGCTGTTTTTTCTTCCATTTCTTTATTAATTTTTTGTTCTCTTTCTTTTCTTTTCTTAAATAAAAATAGATAAATGTTAATTGTAATACCAGTAATGATCTTCATCTAAGGAAAAACTGTTGTATCCAGCAATTTTCTAAACTAAAATAGACATGGTATCATGACAGCTGGCACAACATGGTTTATAAAAATATATAACATACCTGCAATTAACAGTTCAATGTCAGTCTCCCTGCTGAGCTATCAGTTTCATGAGGTCAGTGACAAAGATCTTGCTCACCAATATCCACTCAGAGCCTGGGGCAGTACTGAGTGAAGAGCAGGTGTTTGATATGGTTTGGCTGTGTCTCCGCCCAAATATCATCTTTGAGGGACCTGGTGGGAGGTAACTGAATCATAGGGGCAATTCTTTCCCATGCTGTTCTCACGATGGTGAATAAGTCTCATAAGATCTGATGGTTTTAAAAAAAGGAGTTCCCCCGCACAAGCTCTCTCTGTTTGCCTGCTGCCATCCATGTAAGACGTGACTTGCTCCTCCTTGCCTTCTGCCATGATTATGAGGCTTCCCCAGCCACACGGAATTGTAAGTCCAATTAAACCTCTTTCTTTTGTAAATTTCCCAGTCTCAGGTATGTCTTTATCAGCAGCATGAAAACAGACTAATACAGTGTTCAATCAAAATTTGTTGAATAAATAACAGTGAATAAAAATTACAATCTGTTAGACTGTCTGAATCTTAGCATTTTTTAATGGATATTTACTCTCATTCTAAAACAGGGGCTATATATATACACACACAATTTATATATATATGTCAAAAAATCAAAATATATGTATATATACATATATTTATATAATATACATATACATATAAATTTTTATATATATAAATACACACACACACATATTTCCAGGACAGTTTGTCAGTATTAATATTTGCATAAATCTTTGCCATCGGTGAATTAAGAGAGGAGAAATGAATAATGCTCATTAAACACTGTATGTAAGGGCACATCCAGACAAATCTCTGGCTATATAATTCTTCCATAGACCAGAGGGTGGCAAACTAAGGACTGCCAGTCACATCTGGTCCACCATCCACTTGTATTCCTAAATGAAGTTTTATAGGAATGTTGCCACACTCATTTGTTTACATATTTATTGTTTATAGTTGCTTTTGCACTATCATAGCAAAGCTGAATGGCTGCAACAGAGATTGCAGGACCCCAAAAGTTTAAAATATTAATTAACTGGCCCTTTATAGAAAAAAAAATATTGATCCTTGATACAGATTATAACTCAGTATTTTTTCCTCCTTATTTAAAAGATAATCTGCCAACACAGCTAAATTCTAAATAACCAATGACATAGCTAGTCTTCTTTATCAAAGGTTTGGAAACAAATCTGCAAGGCATAAAAAGTATATGCAAAATAAATGCCATACATATCACCCAGGCAAATAATTATGAGCCAAGAAAAGAAATTTTTCCCTTGAAAGCAGCTAATAGAATACATTAATATAAGCAATTCAATTAAGACTCAACCAACAAACATCGGTTATAGACAAGGTATGTCTAGGGCTGTGCAGGAAAAGACAAGTCTTAAAAATCAAAGCTCAGGATGGGCGCGGTGGCTCATGCCTGTAATCCCAGCACTTTGGGAGGCCAAGGCAGGTGGAACACCTGAGGCCAGGAGTTCGAGCCCAGGCTGGCTAACATGGTGAAACCCCATCTCTACTAAAAATACAAAAAATTAGCTCGGCGTGGTGGCGCACGCCTATAATCTCAGCTACTTGGGAGGCTGAGGCAGGAGAATTGCTTGAACCCAGGAGGCGGAGGTTGCACTTAGCCGAGATCGTGCCATTGAACTCCAGCCTGGGAGACAGAGCATGACTCCATCTCAAAAAAAAAAAAAAAAAAAAAAACTCAAGTAATTCCCCCAAGGAGTATCAAAGCTGCTGTATTTCCTTCTTGCTGGGCAGCCAATAGCTGTGAAACAGAATCTTTTCATGCTGAGAACTCAATAGCCATTGGAACAATACTGGATTTTAACTACTTCAAACTGTCAGAAGATCTACAAATTGAAAAGGACCTTAGAGCATATCTTGCTTAATTTCCATGTGACTCATGACTGTCCTCCACAACTTTACCTACAAGGAATCAACCAGTTCTTACATTGTTTTTAATTATAGCAGCTGACATTTATTGAGTGCTAACTATGCCTGTTACCATTCTACGTACTTTATTTGTACACACTGTCAATTAATTCTTACAATAATGATGTGAGGTAGATACTATTATTATCCCATTTTACAAAGGAGGAAACTAAGGCACATGGAGGGTAATTTGCCTAAGGTCATAGAGACGGTGAGTGGCAGATCACTACAGACATCATACAGAAATCAAAATGGGAGAATCCTAAAAACAATTTTATGCCAATAAATTCAATATTTTAAATGAAATGTCAAAATTCCTTAAAATATGTCACTTCCCAAAACTAATTTGAGAAAAAGTAGTGTCTGAATAATCCTCTACTTATAAAAACAATTCAAAATTAAAAACTTTCCTACAAAAATTCCAGTCACTGAAAGCTTCACTAGTAGATTCTATTACACAGTTAAAGATATTCCATATTTTAATATAAAATATTATTGTGGCATATCTTAATAGTATCAAATCCTAAAAAAATGATTTTAGAATATAGAGAAAAAGTAAACACATTAAAGCTCATTTTAAGAGTCCAGCATTATTCTGATATCAAAACCAGGCACGGAAATTACAAGGTAATATCAGAAACGTTCCAGAGGAGTGTGGCTAGAAAAAAAAATATATGTTATAAACATATATGTTATAAACATATGTATGTTACATACATGTTATAAACATATGTATGTTAATGTTATAGACATGTATGTTAATGTTATAAACATATGTATGTTATATATATGTATATATAAAAAATATATATTATATATCAGGAACAAGGCAAGGTAACTGCCCTCATCAGTAAAAACATGAAATATTGAGAAATATATTAACAAAAGATAATACTGCTATACATTGAAAACTAAAAAACACTGCTGGGAGAAATTAAAGAAGACATAAATAACTGGAAAGAAAAACCATGTTTATAGATTTAAACTTTGATATTATTAAGATAGCAATTTTCTCCAAAATGATCTATGTATTTATATTTAGCAGAATCCCAATAGTGTCAAGCACTATTAGAACAGGCATTATTAGGGAAATTGATAAGCTGATTCTAAACTGTATATGGAAAGATGCAGGGCAACTAAAACAAGTTTGAAAAAGAATTAAAGACCTGGAGGATTTACACTATCTGATTTCAACAATAATAAAATCAGAACTATAAAACTATAGTAACAAGTTAGTGTGGTACTGCACAGGATATAAATCAATACAATAGAATAGAATCCAGAAACAGACCTATAAATATATGGTCAACTGATTTTAGACAAAGGTGCCAAAGTACTTTAATAGGGAAAAGATTATCTTGTCAATATTGTTAGGACAATTGGATATCCACATGCAAATAAATGAATCTTGACGTTTAATGCATACCATACATTAAAATTAAACTGAAATAGACATATAGGTAAAGCTAAAGCTATAAAGCTTCTGGAAGGAAATAGTGGAGAGTATTTTTACCCTCTTGTGGTGGGCAAACATTTCTTAAATAGAACGCAAAAAACCACCAAGTAGTTTAAAAACTGAAATACGGAAATTCATCAAAATTTAAAACTGCTCTTTAAAAAATACCTACGTTAAATCGCCTAGGGCGCGGTGGCTCACGCTTGTAATTGGACCCAGCATCTTTAGGGAGGCCGAGGCAGGTGGATCACCTGAGGTCAGGAGGCTCAAGACCAGCCTGATCCAACATGGAGAAACCCCGTCTCCTTACTAAGAAGATACAAGAGATTAGCCAGGGGTAGGTGTGCACAGAGAAAGCACTGTGGGGACATACCCAGACTAGCTCGTGGAGGCTGAGGCCTCAGGAGAATCGCTTGAACCCGGGAGGCGGAGGTTGTGGTGAGCCAAGATCGTGCCATTGCACTCCAGACCTGTGGCAACAAGAGTGATATTACTGTTGTCTCAAACAAAAAAAAAAAAAAAAAAATACCATGTAAGCTCTAGATGACTAATCTTCTATGCTTAGTGAAAATATAAAAAATACCATTAAGAAAAATTAAATGGGGAGTTCATAACCAGCCTGGCCATACCACTGGCAAAACTCATCTAGAACTACTAAAAATGACAAAAGATTGGCCATACCAAATTTGTCAAAGATGTGGAACAATTGGAACTTTCTTATAACAGTAGTGGAGATGTAAAATGGTACAAGTAGTTTAAACAAATGTTTGGCAATTTCTTGTAAGTTAAACACATAATTACCATATAGCCCAGTTATTTGGGTGGCATTCTCTTGGGTGGCATTCACCCAAGAGAAATGAAAACAAGTGTACACAAAAAGACTTGTACATGAGTGGTCACAGAATTTTATTCATAATATCCCAAACTGAAAACTCAATTGTCCATCAACTAGTGAACAGATAAACAATTTCTATGAAATTGAATGAAACAGATAAACATACTCTATGAAATGTATTTCATAGAATACTATAGTCAGCAATAAAAAGGAGTAAGACATGAAATAGGGTAAGTTTTAAAACAAAAGACCAACACAAAAGAGTATATATTCTATCATTCCATTTATATGAAATTATAGAAAAGGCAACTCTAATCTACAGGTACAGAAAGCAGATTAACGGTTTCCTTGGAGCTGAGGCTGGCTGGGGGCAGGGAGTGGGGGTGAATGCAAAGGAGCACAAGGGAACTTTCTGGGGTGATGAAAATGTTCTATATCTTTACTGGTGCTGGTTACATGGGTACCTAAATTTGCCAAAGTCATCAAACTTAAAATAGTTGTATTTTATTGTATGCAAACTATAGCTCAAGGGAATTAATTCTGAAAAAAAATCAGACAGACTTCTGTAGGATTTAAACTAAAGAAGAGTGAACAGAATGCCTTTAGTTAGCAAGAGGAGGACACAGCAGGCACTCAGAGTAGTCACTACTACTGAGAGAGGAAGCAGCCACTAACTGGCTTCAGATTTTCTGGCATGTTAGTTCTACACCACACAGAGCACAACAATAAATCTTCCTTCTTTAAAGACGCTGCACTGAGAGAACCTTTGTTTCACACAACTAAAGGAAACTAATATAACAATTGGCTACTTTAAGTTTCTGGATTTCTATTTTGCTTTATCCAATAGTGCTTTGCACATAGTAAAAGCTGAGTAAATATTTGTTGAAAGCATGAATAATGTGATAACAGTGTTATCAATCAGACACCTTGTTGATCTGAATTAATGTCTTACATTAGAAAATCAGTTGTGTTTTTAAATGATTTTTTAAAACATTAAAAGTAAAAGCCCTTTTATAAAATATGTGATAACACTGTCATAAACACATCCAGAAAATAAATTTCCATGGTAACACAAATGTTAGGAGTACCAGATGAGATAAAACATTCATTTTAAAAGCACTTAAGAATTTACAGTCATATTATAAGAAACTAGCTTTGCTAATGAATGCATAAATTCTTTTTGTCTGATTTTTTGATAGAACACAGTGAAAATGACTTAGAGAAAATAGCAGCCACAGATACAGCTAAAATGTGAATGAAGCTGGAGGCAGCTGAAGACCACACACCATGAAATGTAAACAGAGGAGAAAAAAGCTAGATGCCAGACAGGAAGAGAAGAACCAGGAGAGCAGTCTTTACAAATAGAGGTAAATGTAACTATGTCTGAAAGAAGAAATCTGATAGGTCTTAAAGAAAAAAAAAAATTTAGAATAATCAATTATTCCTTAACATGAACAAAAGTTCTGCAGAACAGGTAAATATAACTTCTCAGTTTTATTTTTAAATAATTCTCAACATTATGGAATTTTGCCTTCAATAACTAGTGATTCATGTCAGGGCAAGCCACTTCCCTCCAAAAGAAATAATTTTTTTTCTTCAAATAATTGGATTAGGTCTACTGCCAGTAATTAAAACAGTGAATATATTGTCTCCCAGCAGTATCTCACATTCTTAGACAAACAACAACTAGGTTTGACGGGCATGGTAAAATTAGCTTAATGGAGTTAGAAGATAAGAGGGACTTTTAGAGGAAAGAGCAAACTATTCTGCATGTATAAAATAATTGTGTTTTATAGTTACAAATTTCAAAAAGATACTACCCAAACTTTTATAACAGTCACAGAGACTTATTTTTGAATTTATTCACAAAGATCTCTTTCGTGTTATATCATGGGATGAAGCAACCTTTTTTAAAAAACCAAAGTAATTGACTTCTAAACAAATATGGTTATAACACACACATACATCTAACCAATTTCCTTCTTGTAATACCCGGATGAAGAAGGTTATATCATCTTCAATTTACTGAAATTATTTACATAGTACTCTTATTAACACCACTGGGCATTAGATCAACAATAAAAAGTTAGAATTAAAATTTAAAATATTGTCCTGCAATTTAAACATTTTCCAAATCTGTAAGATTGGATTACAATAATAAAAGCAATACCATTCTAAATATGTAAAAATCACAACAGAAGACAAATTGGCCACAGAATAAGTATTTTTAGAATTTCTAATATGTGTGATCTATACAAGAATATATTAAAATTAAAAGAAAAAATGCATCCATTCAATGAACATCTTCACTCAACTATTTTTGTACATTTATTATGTGCAGGTACTCATCTAGCTCCTGGCAAACTGAACAAAAGAGGCAAAAATCCCTGCCCTTATGTAGCTTACAATCCAGTATAAGAAGTAAACAATAAATTGAAAGATGTAATGGAAAGAGATCACAAACCGGAAAGTAGTAATTGTAAAGAAAAGGAGGAGACAATTAGGAACAACAGAAGAATTCTAATTAAGCCTTGGTGACCGAGAAGACAGCTGAATGAAACAGAGAAATGGCAGAATGGTTTTATGAAGGAGGAATGGGCAAAACGGGTTGTTTTAGATTTGCAGACTTGGAGGCACTTGCCATAAGGATTCAGAAGGTCAGGCCTAGAGATACAGACTTGGTGACTGCCTGCAGGCAAGTATTAGTGCAAGCCACAGGAGGGAAAAAGGAGAAAAGTAGAGGGCAAAGGGCAGAAGACAGAGACTTGATAAATGTCTACCAGGATAGAAAAATAAAAGAAGCCAGAGAAGAAAGACTCTAAGATAAATATTTTTTAAAACCTAGGTAATGAAGTGTAATACGAAGAAAGATTTTGCGAAAGAGATACCAACGTGTGTATGCATTTTTCCCTCCTTACCTCCTCATTCTTTTTCTGAACCCATTCTTTGTGCTTTTCTTCAGCAATTATCTTTCTTTTTTCACGTTCTTCCATTTCTTTTCTTTTTTCTAGTTGTTGATTTAATTCCTGTGGATTTTATTTAGACAAAAGGCAACATTTAATAGAAGTACCCAAATAATGTATATTTTAAAAGTCTGAGGTTATTAACTAAATTAAACAAGAATATAGTCTCCTTTATACAGTATATGCCACTAGTGGCAATAACTTACTTAAGTAACCAGTTTATGATGAAAAAAAGCATTGGTAAAAGTATAAGTCATTTTTTAGAAATGTGCAAATAATTGCTTGGCAGCAAAACACTAGTTTCCTAGACTAAACTTCAGCTAAATTACCCTCATTGAAATCAACTTTCCCACACATAAATTTTGGCATCACTCTAAGCTACTGGCAGAAGCTCAAGAGAATTGCAACTTTTTTTTTTTTTTTTTTTTTAAGTTATAAGAAGCTTCTGGATTTCTGATGAAAGATAAAGCATAGGAATTAAATAATCCCTATATTAAAATTTTAATTTAGAGTTACACAAAAGAAATACAAAGAAACCATTCAATTTTCCTTAGGGAAAAAAAAAACCCAGAGTTTTCTTCACTGATTTTATAGCTGCTGAAGTGTAAAACAAAACCACATTCATATCCCAGATTATTTAACTGCCTTGCTGTCACTCGAATCTACACGTTTGGGCATTTCCTCAGGAAAAAGAATGTGAAAGGTATGGCCAAATAAAACTACAAGTTGAATGCCACCACTCTGTCACTCTTCAGTTAAATTACTCCATTGGTTGAGAATGCTGTTCAAACTAGACTTCACTAGGGCTCCACAACCATAATTACTGGTTATTTTTCTTCTCTGTCTTTAGATACTAATAGTCAGATACCTTACGTATCTTCTATTGGTCTCCACTCTCCTCCCCAGGCCCCTGTTTCCCAAAGACCTACCTACACGGGCATGGGTGGTAGTGGGAAAGACAATTTTCCAACCCTCAGACTAATTCCAGTGTCTTAAATGAAGATAAAACTTGACACCAAGAACATCTCTTTTGCATTTTAAACAACTGGTCACAGGAAATCTGTCTTCCATAACCTCTCATCCTAAAATTCTGCTGCATAGAAGATAGCTACCCTCACTCAGGAAGTCTTCCAACTTTTAAACACTATACCCCTAAAAGCAAATATCCATCTTTATTTTAAGGATTTTTCATCACTTCAGCAACTATTGTTCTTTGATTACTTACTCAGTATACTTTTATGGTACAGCTACTATGAACCTAGCAAGAACTGATATAAAGATGAAATCCCAGAAGTCTCTGATCTAATGTGATTCTCTATACACCAAAGAAGTAAGTGCTACATTGTGAGTTATTGCATATTATAAAAGTTCAGAGAAAGGAAGGGAAGATGAGGAGAAACATCTTCCCTTCCCCCCAGCCTAGTATACCAGGCTAGTAAGAAATGAGCACCATATGAGGAATAGTGAAAAGATGGCTTCAAAAGGAGAGAGACTGAGAGGTGAGAGGGGTTAGAAAATTTAAGTGTGGTACTAGCTAGGTGGGGAAGGTCTTTTGAGACAGGCAAAGTAAAGTGAATGTTATGAAACAAGAATACCTGGCAAAAGGGAAAATTCGGAGCTCTTAATGACAAAGGCTGAAGATTGCATTTGAAGGGATGAGAACTATTCTGAGGAAGACTGAGTTTGCCATAGTATATGGGTTATAAGAAAAAGAAGGTCTGGGCCTCTGGGCCAGGCACAGTGGTTCATGCCAGTAATCCCAGCACTCTGGGAAGCTGAAGCAGGTGGATCACTTGAGGTCAAGGGTTTGAGACCAGCCTGGGCAATACGGTAAAACCCTGTCTCTACTAAAAATACAAAAATTAGCCAGGTGTGGTGGCAGGCACCTGTAATCCTAGCTACTAGGGAGGCTGAGGCAGGAGCATTGCTTGAATCTGGGAGGTGGAGGTTTCAGTGAGCCGAAATCATGCCACTGTACTCCAGCCTGGATGACAAAGTGAGACTCCATCTCAAAAAAAAAGAAAAGAAGAAGATGGTTTGGACTTATGTCAGGAAACAAAAGGGGGGAAAAATTATGCATATATATATATATATATATATATACATGTACACAAATACATGTGTATATATGTATGTCTATATATGTATATATACAAATATATAAATATGAAAGACATTAATTGATTAATGGGCTAGATATAGACCTGACAACAATATATCAAAACTTTTCCAAAATAGTCCTAAATTTTATTTTCAAGAAAAGTAATTATTGGCCAGGCGCGGTGGCTCAAGCCTGTAATCCCAGCACTTTGGGAGGCCAAGACGGGCGGATCACGAGGTGAGGAGATCGAGACCATCCCGGCTAACATGGTGAAACCCCGTCTCTACTAAAAAATACAAAAAAAACTAGCCAGGCGAGGTGGCGGGCGCCTGTAGTCCCAGCTACTCGGGAGGATGAGGCAGGAGAATGGCGTAAACTCGGGAGGCGGAGCTTGCAGTGAGCTGAGATCTGGCCACTGCACTCCAGCCTGGGCGATGGAGCGAGACTCCGTCTCAAAAAAAAAAAAAAAAAAAGAAAAGTAATTATTTAAATGTATAAAGACATGATTTACTATATATTTATGTCCTTTTTAAGATTCTTCATTTAACTAAACTAAAAAATCAGAAAAAAATAAGCCCTGTACTCCTATTTGATGGTTAACAAATTTTAGTTAACGTTGATTGAGGGGTTAAAGAAAAAGGGTCAAAATGTACCTAGAAAATGCTACCAATAATCCAAACAGTGTTCAAATCTCAGGATGTCTGTTCAAGTAATTTGCCAAACCAGAATATACATCATATTTTGAGACAGAACCCTCCCTTCCAAGGCTGGCCCTACTTAGAATTTCCCACCCTGAATGACTCCATGTTTACCACAAAGGCCAATCTCCTTCTGGACACAGCTGGAGTCTTCCTTCAAAAGGTCCCTACATGGTCTTCTGGTATACCACTGAATTGCAACAGGATTAGAGATAGCTATTAATATTTTCCCATGGAATACAACACTTGATTATGGAAAACCAAAATCCAAAGAAGATCTTAAACATGCATTTGTATTTCAATAGGTTTTGCCTACTTTCAAATAATTTTTTACCACTGAAGGTAATATTAGAAAAACTGACAGTTTTGAGTTTCTCCAACAGCTCTATATCCTACCCTATTCCTTCATTAAGGACTGATGAATTAAATGGGGAAAGGCAAGATGGTTTAAAAAAAGAAAAAAGAAGGCACCAGGACTATTCACAAACTAGGTAATTTTTATAATTTACAACTGATTATAATAATATGTTAAAGCAAATATTAAAAATTAGAATCAGCCAAAGACCATAGGGAACTTGGAGCAGTTGGCTAAAGGATTATTTTTAATAATTAAAAAGTAAACAAAAATTAAATGACCTACAAAACCAATATACTAGTTTTTCATAATGCTTGGTAACTGATTCAATGTTTACCATATTTATTATCTCAACAAAAGTTACAAATGTATAACATTCTGTAAGTGGGTAATTTTTATGAATTAAAATAATTTCTTAACCTGAGTCCCACAGAGATGTCTGAAACAAACCTAAATGTCTGATGCTCAAATCAAATTTATGAGTGTGGATGATCTTTTTAATGATTAAACTATCCTATAAATGTTCTCTTAGATCTTAAAGGAAGAAAATTAGAAAACCAGAGTTCATTAAAAAATAAATACTAAGTCTGACTCACTTATTTCTAAAATACATCTTGATATTATGGGAAAAGCATTTAAATGGAAGTCAAAGAATTAGGTGCCAGTCCCAGTTCTGCCACGAATGAAGCCTTGGCAAAATTACGTTTCTGCCTTTCATGGTTTTTAGTTTTAATAGGGATGTGAGATGACTATTCCTTATGGTTAAAAATTTGATATGGTTTATAAACAAATTAGGGAACACAGTAAATAAGACAGAAAAATAAGGAAAACATGAGATAAAAACAAAATAAAGGAAAAGGCAGTGAAAGAATGTGAATAACACAAAAGCTCAACATGAGTTTACAGCAAGCTTAGTTGGCCTATATGTTAGGATATCCCTGGCATAACTGATACGTAAGAGTCATGCTAAAATGGAATCACTTCAGAGTTAAGTAATAAAGTAGCCATAAGAAATGTCAAACTACTAAATACATAAAAAGGTTTTAATCTTTCAGTCAAATTACAAATAATTATACCCTGCTACATGCTTATCATTGTGGTAGGGTTTATATTCATTATTTTAATCTTTTCTCAAAACAAACCTTCATAGCAGTTATTATGATCTCCTTTCACATATAATAACTTTATTGAGTGCTTTGTACATATCCTAATGTTCATTTAGTCCTCATAACAACACTATGATGTAAATACTATTCTCCCCCTTTCACTGATAAGGAAATTGAGACACAGAAAGGTTAAGGATTTGCTGAAAGTCCAAATTTTCAATGCAGGAAGTATGGCTCAAGAATTTACACTTTTAAACCAGGCACCGTGGCTCACACCTGTAACCCCAGCACTTTAGGAGGTGTCGCTAGAGCCCAGGAATTAGAGGCCAGCCTGGGCAACATGGCAAAACCCCCCTCTCTAAAAAACAATAACAAAAACAAAAATTAGCCAGGCGTGGTAGTGTGTGCCTACAGTCCCAGCTACTCAGGAAGCTGAGGTGGAAGAGGAGGGGAGGTCAAAGCTGCAGTGAGCTGTGATCGCGCCACTATATACCAGCATGGGTGACAGAGTGAGACCCTGTCTCAAAAAAACAAAACAAAACCCAGAATTTACACTTTTAACTACTCCACTATTGCCTCTCTAACATCTGGCTTATAGATGAAGAAACTGAGGTTTAGAGAAGTTAATTAACTTTTCTAACGTCACAGAATTAGAATGGCAAGGCTAAAATTTCAGCCTTGTTCTGTGCGACTACCAAGCCCAGGCTTTCTTACTATCTCTGAAATTTGATTAACTTTTCTCTGTATACTGACTAAAAATGACTTGAAGTAACCCGCCTTTTCTTAATATAGCAAGTAACTTCTTGTGAGACTACAGATAAAGCCCAAAACCAGAAATTGAACTTTGTTCTACCATTAACTCACTGGATCAGTATTTTCCAAATTGTAAGTTTAAAACCAATTTAATGAATTATGACCAGCCTTTTGAAAAAAGAACACCAGGTTTTGCACAAAATTAAGATGCTATTTCACATACATATGTATAAATACATATATATAGATATATATGTAGGTACGTGTTTTTGTAACATAAAAAAATAGAGTGCTCACTGTGAACAAATATTCTTAAAAGCTACTAACTAAATAATGGAATTAGTCACTGAGGTAAGAGAAGTAAGTCTGAGAATTCAAAAATACACCCTAATTCTGAAAATAAATGAAAAAGCTTTAAGAAGGCTATGAATAGTAATGATATAAATAACAATACAAATAAAAACAAAGCCAGGCATCTTTATACTTTGTTACACTTAATCCTCACAAAACCCCTGTGACACAGGTATCATTTTATTCCTCTTAAGCAGATGAGAAAATGGAAACATAAAAGTTTAAATAACTTGCTTACACCCAGCAAATAAAAAGAATCAGGTTTTTATTATTCTTGCCTAACATCAACCGTAAGGTCTTTCTCAAGCCCTGTGTACTGCCAAGAGGAAATAAGTGCCACTCTCACAGCGCCCTTTTCCAGGAATAAATTTGTAATCTAGAATACAAAGTGTCATACAATAGGAAAATAGCAGAACGTACTAGTTTTCATAATCATTTGAATTATGCCAAGCCTCTGAAACATGTGACTGCCTGCCTGGTTAGAAACTTATCAAATAATAACTGGTTTCAAAACTAACAGAAAAGTTATTCTAAGGAAGATCATGAAGCTTTTGCTCCCATGATTTTGTGTGTGTGCGTGGTTTTTTTTTTTTTTTAGATGGAGTTTCACTCTTGTTGTCCAGGCTGGAGTGCAATGGTGTGATCTCGGCTCACCGCAACCTCCGCCTCCTCGGTTCAAGCGATTCTCCTGCCTCAGCCTCCCGAGTAGCTGGGATTACAGGCATGCACCACCATGCCCAGATAATTTTGTATTTTTAGTAGAGATGGTTTCTCCATGTTGGTCAGGCTGGTCTCAAACTCCCAACCTCTGGTGATCCACCTGCCTTGGCCTCCCAAAGTGCTGGGATTACAGGTGTGAGCCACCGTGCCTTGCCAATTCCCAGGATTTTTTTTAGCAACAGTTACTAATAGACTGAAATATCCAACAAGAGTGAACCAGTTAACTATATTTTAACAAATATGTAATACATTTTAAATACATTTTAAAATGTATTTTATTAAATATTAGAGAGTCATTTTAAAATGTTATAAAAATGTTTAATGATAGAGAAAAATAATTTTATCCTGTTTCATTAAAAACAAGAAGTGTCCCTCATCATCCAAATCTATTTGGCTTCAGTGTTTGGATAGGAAGAATTCAGACAGTGAGTCTGGATAGTGAGTTTAGGGGATGCCAATTTATTCAAATCTATTTGGTTGCCATGTCCTGAAACAGTAAGAGTTCAAAAAAATACATCTAAAACTATTTGTTTTTTGAGTTCATATAGTAAAAGTTCAAAAGAGACTCAAGCATGGAAATGTCCAAAAGTGAGGGAGGCACAGAGAAACTGAAACACCCTGAAAGACTAGCAAGCAGTTTCCCATCGCCCAGCACACAGGGTACATGCTCACTGAGTGACACACGGTAGGATGGGGTGGGCGGGGAGGGGCAGGTAGATTCCTGCCTCTATTTTGTTTCAGTAAAGTTAAAAATTTTACTGAGTATATACAGCTGAATTTACCTTAGTTAAATGTACATATGTTGATGCTCCAGTGTATGTAGACATACAACATATATACACATTTGTACATATTTATTTCAAAATAATTTACATAGAAAATCTGGAAAGCTATGTCATAATACTAACAATGATTATCTTCAGACAGTGAAATTAGAGGAGATTTTAATTTTCTTAATTATGCTTAGCTGTATTTTCCAAACGCTCTAACAATGAACATATTTCTATTATTATATTATAACTTAGTTATTAAATTTGATATAGTAAACTAACATACATGCAAAGACTTTGCTTTCAGGAATAATAACATTAACATTTTAATTTACAACTGCAGCTCTACTTTGTGAGCTCACAGATTAAATAAAAAGAACACTGTCTAGTTTTACCTCTAGAGCTTTCTGTTGTAGCCGGTCACGTTCTTCTTTTTCTTTGCCAATAAACCACACCTCCCATGGTGTCAGGCGGCTTTCTGGTAAGCACACCTGTTTCTGTTGTTCTTGGTTATCTTCTGATTCAACCTCAGTGCTACAAAAGAGAGGCTACTATAGTACTTGTGCAAGAACCTCTTTTGCTTCCTAGTCCAAATCACTTAACTGTACAGTAAAAGCAAAATTTAATACTGCATTTACAATACTGTGATTTTTACAAACATACACGAATTATACATAAGCATACATTTAAGAAATCATGTAAAGAAATTCTAATATTTGAATTAGTTTATCCAACAAACTGCCTTTGAATTCCTTCATTTCTAAAACTACATTATTTAAAACCCCATTGGGATAATCCACACCCTATCCATTTGCCTCAATGCCAACACTTTTTTATTTCTAAAAATCTTACCTGGATAACTAATTACTCATTACAACATATAATCCTAAGCAGATCCTGAAGCGGGCTCTTCCCTTTCCCTCCCTTAAGTAGTTTAGGAAAAAAAGATTATGTAGTACACATAAAGAGAATGATAAAGCAAACATGTTAACAATTAGGGACTGTGGGTAAAGGGTAAATGAAAGTTCTTTATATCATTTCACCTTTTTTATAAGTTTGAAATTGTTTTGAAATAAGAAGCCACAAAACATTCTTTAACATTTTGGTTGAATCCCTTTTGCCAATCCTTAGATAGGGTGTATATGACTCTCCAGTCTGGTTACCTCCTAGCACAGTCTCCATCTCCACCATACACCTCTGTCAGTCTGTCTCTTCCGGGTATAAGGAAAAATAACAACTCAGGGTAAAGAGAAGAGGGGCAGGGAAATAAGTACATACATAAATAAAGAACACAAGGACTTGGCCAGATCCACAAACCTCATGAAACTTAGAAAAAGCTTAACCATCAAGCCATAGAAAGCAAGGTTGTTCAGGACATAAGGTAGCTCTAAAGACTAGTTTTATAGACTCAGTTCTTCGTCTCTTTCACATTCCTGCTTCTAGCAACCAACTGCTTCACCCACTGCTTTGCACAACTTTTCTACTTCATAGATTCAGCTTACTCATTATATTCTGCTACTATTATTTCTTAATTCATTCATGCCCTTATGGAATTTGTATTCTAGTGGGAAAGAGACACTGTTGATATGTTATTTCTTACATAAGTCTTTCCTTCTCAGTCTCGCAGAAGGAACCCATCTGCCCCCACTGTAGTGCAGTTTCAACTACCACTACATGATGATGCCTAGATCAAGAATTCCAGGCCAGATCGTCATCTTGAGTTCCAGATCTTTCCAACTACGTGATACATAACTCAACTTAAATATCAATCAGTTGAAAACAAATCTAATCATCCTCTACCATCCACCCACCACCCTTCCCACCAAGAAAGGTACTCCTCTTACAATCCTACATCAGTGAATGGTATCACCCTCCAGCCAGTTACTCAAGCCAGAAGCCCTAGCTCTCTGACTCCACCTGCTCCTTGTCAACATCTAGACCGCCCACCTCCCATACCCACATGATCACCTAGTCATGTTCATTCCTCTTTCCATTTTTGAAAGCCATTCTTGTTTCCTCCAACCTTACAACCACCATCCGGACAAAACTGGCCTCCCTTTCTCCCTTTCAAACAATTATCCACACCTTTTGCCAGATTCATCCCTCAAATGTATCCTTCTATCATATCACTCCTCATCTTAAAGTTCTTCAATGGCATCTTCACCCACAGGATAAAATCCAAATTCCTTAGCCTGACACCCGTGAATCGGCCCTTTGCCTAACTTCCAGCCTCTTCTTTCACCAATAGCTGATCCAGACTCTACATTTCACTTACTAGGAACTCCTGCAGGTTGATGAATGTGCCACATCCCATGCCCTGTAACTTTCACCTAAATCTGAAATTCCTTTCTTCCACCTCCGCATAGGGTCAGATTAAGAGCTTAGATTTGGGCGTAAAACACCCTGGGGTGAAATCCTATCTGCTTCCTCCTAGCTACGTACATTTTAAAAAAAACTTCTTTAAGCTTCTGTTTTCTTGTCTACAAAATGGAGATGACAGTTGTGGCTGGCTCCCTTACAGGTAGTATTGCATGAAACTATCCATGCTAAAGCACTTAATATAGTTCCAGGCACTCAGTAAGCACTTAGTAAGTCATTTACTATTATTACTATGACGAACTCCTACTGTCCCTTCAAAATTCAACTCCAGCACTGCCAGTAAAACTCTTGGGCTTCCTGTCACTTGTTCATCTCTGCCACAGGCCACGAGTTCCTTAAAGAAAACATATCTTAACTCATTTTTTTTAATTTCAAGAGCCTGGCTTTACGGTCTAGAATATAGTAGTGTCCTAGGAAACATTTGTTGAAAGACAATCAGATCAGTGGGTTTTTCTTTTAAGAAATGACACTTTAAATGTTAAATTTTCTGCCTTAATATTTGTAACAAATGTGTTCAAACTGCGTGGTGCATACACTATAGCTCTACTTATAATCAAGAAAGGCTTGACAAGCGGCTATTTGTGAACAAGATATTAATTACAGCATGGTTTTCCTAATGGATAGTGGTAGAAAAACCAGGATAAAGCTGAATAGATAAACAGCAAGCCCAGAGCACATTATAAAATATTCCAGAAAAACGCTTCTCATTATCTTCTCTGAAGCTAACTTTGAGCTTAATCTCAGTTCTGACCAATACCCTTGAAGGTCAATGCATCTTCTAAACATGGCACTATTTATACCAAAAATACCTTGAGGTAATAACCATTATGTGCAGCTGATGCCTGAGTCTAGCTCAAAGAAGCCTTACCCGATTCGTTTTGCCAGTCAGATCAATGTGGCAGGTGAGGCATGGAGAAAAGGCATAAAATCCCACACAGCTCTAGGTTGCTGTCTGCTCCACAGAATATTCGCAGCCCAGAATAATGAAAGGGCTATGACTAGGTTGCCTGCTCTCTTCATCCTGTCACCCACAAGCTGTCCAGGGCACCAAACAGAGGTCAGCATAGTAAGGAGGAGGAATGAGGAAATTTTCTAAACACCTACCTTTCCTGAAAGGAAGTGCTAAGTTTCTAAAGCATTTGACAATGATCACTGCATGTATCTGTTCTTTAGGAAGTGGGAAATGGGCATGCAGTCAGCACATTTATTGAGCACCTAATAAGTGTCTGATACTTGCCACACACAACGCTTGATAACTTCAGCATTCTCTTTTCAAACCCACGTCCCAGCTACTCCTTTGATTCACAGGGACTGAAATGTGATAAGGAAGGCAGCCTTAGCCCTATGGTGCTAACCAGTTGATTCTGGCTTTGCGTAAGTGAGACATACATACATCTGCCTCCTCCCCTGGCACGCTCCATTTAGTCAGGGCTTTGGCTCTTGGAAACTAATGCAAGGTTTCAGTAGCTGAGCGATAGTTCTGATGGTCATTTATTCTGCAGGTCACTAACTTTGTGTCCAGATTGCTTAGTCCAGTTGATTATGCTCAGAAAGTATTTCCCAAAGCCTTCAAATTTACTTTAAATACCTTTGAGACCCATTCAGTCCTGAAGAATACCTACAAAGGCCCAGATGAAAACAGATTACTGAAACCCTAACTCCACCATTAAATTTTACTATCAGGTTGATCAGAGGAGGCCTGTTTCTTGTTGCTACAACCAGCCTGGATGAGTGGCTTACTTGGTTACTCTTTCTGATCTCCATTCCCACCAATGTACTTACTTTCACTTCTCATCCGTAACTAATTCACTCCTGTAACCATGTATATGGGTTACTTCATACGGGTTCCATATTCCATTCACTCATGCTAGATATGAACACCCTATATTGAAGGGGGTATCTTGCTATTTACACATAAAGCATGGGTTCTCTGGCCTGTATTTCTCAGACCTCCTGTACTGTGCCTTACACAGCCTGACAATCAGAAACTTGTAAATGATTTCCGAAGAAAACGCAGTAAGTCTATCCCAGAATGGAGCTGCATTACCGGGCCCGTCTCAGAAATATTCCTACAGGGATAGGCCCTTTGTTCCATTTCTATATACCCAGTACTAGGCACGCAGTTTAGGAAAGAGAACATCATCGGTCTATCTTCGTAGTAGACCCAGGTCTGCTAATAACTAGGGGCACGCCTTTGAGTCACTTTTAGCATTCTGAGCCATGGTTTTATTATCTGTAAAATAAGTGGACTGATTTAGGATTCAATTCCATGAGAGTAGAGACCAGTATCTTGTTTATGGTTTCCAGTACCTAGACTAATATGTGGCACACAAATTTTGCTGAGTGAATAACAGTAGAAATAAACAAATTAAGGTAGTTTTAATAACCCCATTGATCCTAGCATTCTTTGATACAATGACATCCATTCCTCTGTGCGTACTCAGATCCTATCTAACCACGTCGCCACATGCTGAGGTTGACATTGCTAATCTCTGTGCTTCAGCACTCTGTTATAAAAAGTGACCTGTTTACTACAACCTCCTTCACTAGCCATCAGTATGTTTTCAGAATAACCAACCACAGGTACTACTAAGGTGCAGTAAACCACGTTCTGGTGTTCAGGTTTGGGATAAGAGTTCTGGAGTTCACAATCTGGCTTTTAAGGATTCATAGAACACCTGAAATGGTAGCAAAATTCTGTGTGTTTGAGACTATGTGAGTTTTTCTGGGAAGTGAGACCGCAGCAATCATATCTCAGGAAAAAAGGATTAAGAGCCGTAGGAAATCTACCGTCATTTCCAAGAATTTGCACAGGGCTCTTTATGTGCAAAAAAACCAAAAACCAAAAAACAAAAAACACGGCACCTCAGTCTGCAAGTGCCTGCTCTGCCTTTGGGTCGGAGGGCAGGAAGGTGTTAGAAGGGGGTACTTAAGAGAGTCTAAGGAATCTTGAAAAAGGCTGAATCTGCCGGGCAGTCTCGGGTTTACCTGGCACACCCCTGTAACTCCATTCCTCTCCGACTCGTCACTTTGGCCTCTGAACCATGGGCATCTTCATCCACGTCTTCCTCATCCTCCCGGTCACCGTCGTCCTCGTCAAACTGGAAGCTCTGGTGGCCAAGGGGAGACAACAGTGACCTGGTGGAATTGCTGCAGCTCAGCAGCAGCGGCAGCGGCGGCGACGGGGAGCGCACCACCTCCAACCCCTGCCCACGAGCGCCCGTCATAGGGACGGAGACGGAGCCCGAGGAGGGCCGTGACCTGGGTCTGCAGTCACCCGTGAAACCAGCGTAGGAAGAAGGAGAAGTAGGCCCCCAGCACCCAGCCGCCCACATCTGGCCCGCCAAGTTCAAACTGGCGGAGCCGCGGCGGGGACGCGCTTTCCCAGCAGGCACTGCGCGCGCCAGACCAGCCAATCCCGGCCGGCACAGACCCTGCGTTGCCATGGCGACGCGTGGAGGCCGGAAGGGCTTTGTCTGGGCCTGCAGAGCTTGGCTTCCTCCGCCCCGGCCTCTCTTGGCCAGCCTTTCCGCCTCTGTAGGAGGAAGGTGCCTGCTGTTTGCAAGCTTGTTTAGCACGGTACCTCCCCATGCCACGGGCGGGGTCCTGGCTCCCTACCGACAACTTTGAGGGCCCGTCCCTTGTTCGCCGTGGTGTTGCAGTTCATTTGGTACATGAAATATGTTACCTGTCACTGAATCAGGGAAAGTAGCAGAAACCAAAACTACCCCCTATATAAGGGGTCAGAATTATGAGCATCGGTCTGATTTCTTTCAGCGCAAGCCGATATATTTTGAGGAGAGGGGAGCGAACTAGATCCAAGTTTACAGATTTATTCCAGAACGCACTTTTAGGACAGTCTTTGCGTGTTTGGTAGCACTTCGTTTGCCTGGCATGTTAAGGGACATAATTTGTCTACACGTGTGAATTTTTGACCTCTTCGAAGCCTCTAGTGTACGGTAGGGCCTGCGTAAAGCACAAGGGATAGATTATTAAAAGTCTCTCCCTTAAGTTCCTCATCCTTCTGTGGCGAAAAATCATCTCAGTAAATATGCTGATGTGCATTTTATATGGGATCTTAGGGTCACTCGGGAATGGGGATAAAGGTAGTAAAGGAGAGGTGGATGCTTTTTTCATGCTGACAAAACTGTACATTTGTAAATAAATAGGGCTTTTGTCCAGTTCATAATGTATATTACCGGTAGAAATATCATAAATGAAAACTGACCATGGCTACCACAGCACACAAAACTCTTTAGGGACCAGAGTGATACAAAAATCTTTGACGAAATCTAGATCTGCAAAATTTAACACAGGAGAATTAGCTATGGTAGAGGTAATAGCCACCAAAGACAATTCAGAAGGCAGAGCTATAATTAATAAAATATGACTTGGTTAAATCTAAATGGAGTATTTTGTTCAAAATTTCGGTGAAAACAAAATGAAAATGGAAGAAAATTGGAGCACTCCAAATGAGTAATAAAGTTGATCAAGGAATAAAACTGACCTAATGGAGTTTTCGTTGTCGACCCTAGTTATTCAATAATGACATTTAAAAACCTTTTATCAGAACATCTCTAGAATCAGTAACATCAAAAGGCACTGGGCTGTGTGAGGGCCTCATAAAAAGGTAAGCTTGAGAAGCTGTTTGCCAATAGATATAACCAAACATAACTGTAGTGGGAAAAAACACTAGTATGAAAGGGACCTGGAATCAGTGGTTTTCCTGGTACTTGATAGGTTTTCCATTCCTAACACTCCTCCGAAAATGGGGGAAAAAATTTACCTCACAGGGTCATATTATCTCATTAATTCTCAAAGTTTCTAAGCTCAGGATCAGACAGATACAATGAAAAATTGTGTGTAAACTCCAGAACTTCTTCACTTTAACCTCTTCGCATAGGAATCTAAATGTCATATACTTCTTTGTCCCCTTAAAATGTTTTCCTAAACAAAGTATACCCTTTTCTTGATGCACCAGGGTCATCATTATGACCAACTGTGACATTATGCACTAGCAATGCTGGAACCCCCAAGGCTATAAGGCAGAGTCAGATGGTGCTGGTGCTGGTGTTTGAACATAATTAACTCCAGCGGTCTCATTTCTTACAGTGCCTTTTCATTACTGGAGCTGAGAAGCCATAATCGAGATGGGTAGAATTATATATAAATGTACAAATGTGTAAAAGAGTGTCTCTCCCCTTAAGTTTTAGGGTAATTCACTTAGTGACATCTTTTCATACAATTGGTACTTTGACCATGGTATATTTGAGATAATTATGTTTTGCTAGCTCTGGAAACTTGTATAAGAGGGACTTTTGCTTAAATAATTCCATCACCAGTTAGCCCTGTGGCAATATATTATGCAACTGTAAAAATTTATCCGTAGACATTAGTATTTACAGATAAAACAATATGATGTCTTAAATTTGCTTCAAAATAATGCAAGGGGCGGAGGGATTGGAGGGGGTCAGTGAATAGGATGAAGATGAAACAAGGTTCACTACACGCTGCAGATAATTGTCAAAGCAGTGACAGGTATGGGGTGAAGGGTGGGGAGGTGAGGTAATTATACTACTCTACTTTCTGTTATGGAAATTTCAAGCATATATGAAGTGTAAAACAAACACACACACAAAATTATGTCCCGAATGAAGAGGCACTGGGTTCTGGTTTGGGGTCTAATTTGCTGTGACTCAGGGACTCACTTAAATTTCATTAAGCCTTTTGTTTTCTCATCTGTAAAATGAGGACTTAGTGATTGTAAATACTGAAGTATTTCTAAGCATCTGGGCAACCGACTACATTTAATATCATACAGACTTTTTAATCATTTGCTTTTTAGATAAAGATTGAATCAATGGTTTTTCTGAAATTTCATAATCTGTTTTCCATGAGTATAGTTCAGACTTAGGATAAAAGCCTTTTTCTAAATTTCAGCAAAATGTTCTTATATATTTACAAATAAATATCAAAATGGTGTTTTCTAATGGTTACTTCCAACATTTCTTCTAATACTGTCCACTTAAAAATACTTAATTTGCTTACTTTAAAACTAAATTCATTAGTATACCTTGTTTTAAATTAAGGCAAAATAGATTGCTTTCTAAAAACTTTAATAATTCAAAACACTGAGTACAATATTGTATTTCATACCATATAGCACAAAGATTAACACATTTTATATATCTGTTATTCTAGATTTTAAATGAATAAAATGAAAAATTTTCAATAACTTGAATTTTGGAAAAAACCTTTTAATTAGGAGTTTCTTACCAAGTTATGATTTAATATTTATCAGATGTGTAAATATACAAACATGATAGCAATTTTTAAAACTTGTAAATAGTTGGCCTTACAAAATTACAACACACTGTAAATAAATCCTTCCCACATTTTATACAAACTACATGATTTTGATATACAAAGATTCTGTTTTTATTACATTGACAATGTACAACAAAGACTATTTACAATGCAAAAAGTATATAAACCACAATTTAACAGTCTGCTACTGGCAGCCACTATAGTTTAGGAGGTAGCTTTAATTAAACGAAATGAACAGAAGCCACATTTCCCAACTTGTGTTCTAAAAATAATTTACATAAGATAAAAATTCATTATATGCACAGTATGTACAGTTTAATTATTAAACTGCAATCTAGCTGGATTGTTTTAGTATATTCAGAATAACTAATATGGCAGTGGGTTTGCTACCGATTTAGCACACTGTTCAAAAAACATATTGAACAATTATAACTTTAAGACTCCACACAGTAATAGGTCTAAAGCCCATAGATGGGAATCAAGTAAAATTTTTAATTTTTAAAGACACAGGCCTAGCTTTATTCCTTCTTCTTCTATTTTTATTAATAACACATTATCTCGTTTAACCAGAGTTCAACCTCTGAGCTATTGAATAGGCTCTTTTGTAAAAAATAGTATGGGGAAGATGTATAGAAGTTTCCACATAATAGCACAGGTTCAAGATAATCCAGCTCACTAAGAAATAAACATAAGTACTTTGTGTCGTAATTACTCCCCGTTTCTTCTAATTAAATGCAGTATTGACCACAGTTTACTTTCTATATAATCTAAACTATTACTAGGTGACATACCAACAAATTGGAAAATATCAGTAGAGCCAATGATATTAGGAAGTATTCATTAATGAGAACGTTACATGGAGCCACCAAATCCCTCAGATACTATTAAACCCCCACATTAGTTAGTGGTTTAGCCAAATCGACTAAACCCACACAGCAATTAGTCTTTTACTTTTTTCCTAGTAGTGTAATCACAAAACACTTAAGAAAAAATTACTGATTGGACCAAAGCAATGTATAATGACTGAAAACAAATGTCCAGCTTTTTTTTTAACCTAACAGCTGTTAATATTGTTTTAAAAACATCTTCAGGTTTTAGATTTATAAACTGTTTAAACAAAATTTATGATTCTCTTATGTCAAGGATGGCAATTGAAAACATAATAAGGTAATACCTATGTATACTCTCACAGTTCTAGCTGGGACAGTCCCTTTTTTGGCCCTGCAGTAAGTTGTCCTGAGATTAATGATGAAACATTAGGTAAAATTAGCAAGATATTTTCTTCAGTTATAGAAAATCACATTTTAAAATATATTTTTTTAAAATATTAACAGCTATTCTTTATCTTGTGCTTAATTCACAAATAGGTATAAATTTGCTTCTTACAGATCAGAAAAACCTAACATTATATTGCTATACTACACCTAAGATCCTTTTCAAGTCATGCATTTGTTTCAAACAGACCATACATTGCTTGGACATTGCATTTTTCACCAATTTATAATTTAGGCACCTGTTCTTTGAAAATGACTGGTTTGAGAAATAAACTGCCACCTCTCCTTCTTCTAAGTGACACCAGGCAGTGATTATAGAAGTGCTTCCCAGATGAAAGATCAGAATAGGGTTCACTCTATAAACACTGATTTTGGTTGACGGGGGAAACAGTTACACACATAGTAGTTCAGTCTTTAACTCTTGGTAGATTGTAAGCATAGCGCACCAAAGGGAATCCTCTACTCTGGTAGAAGCAGGCTCGTCCACAGGCCTGCACCTGGTCAGAACTGTCTGAGACAAAGGAATCTTCTTCATCTGCGTAATCAGAGTGGGCCGACTGTGTGCCACAGTCGGACCAATAGCCCTCCGGTCTTTGGCAAGAAGCCACTGCCAATGCAGGACAGCTGTGTGATTTTATCAAGTGTTTGCATGATACTGGCTTTGTTAAAAGAAACGATTCGCAGCAGTCGCAAACAGTCAGGTTACCCTGCAAATGTGAGTACATGCCACAGTCGTAGTAGAAATCCTGTTCCAGACAACCACCTTGGCTACTGATGGAAACTGAAACTGATCCACTTTTCTTGGTAACACGTCGCTTCAGTAACTTCCAGTCTTCTTTAAACTTTGGGTTGAAGAAAACATACAGGACTGGATTTAGGCAAGCAGGCAATGGAAAAAATATCAGAGTAACAGACTTCATTATTTCGGGGCTGATAGAGATTGCAGTGATCAATGGTGCAAATGAAAAAAATGCCACAGGGCAGAAAAAGATGCAATTGGTGAAGATTAGCCAAGCAACATGCTTAATCATGCTAGATTGTGAGTTTTCTGAGAGGTCCTCTTTTTCCAAGTTG
Organism: Papio anubis; assembly: GCF_008728515.1. Lineage (NCBI taxonomy): Eukaryota > Metazoa > Chordata > Mammalia > Primates > Cercopithecidae > Papio > Papio anubis. The sequence goes on from NC_044987.1 coordinate 86,691,866, forward strand.
CAGTATAGCTTAGTGTAGATAATGGCCATTAATAAAAATGCTAGTGAGTTTAATAGCACTAAGGTTACAGTGAATCCTAATGATGGCGTTTCACCTGTAGGAAATGGCAAACAAAGGGGTGATGCAGAATATTCCCCTCTGTGGAAAAGGGGAAAACAGCCTGCTACTGTAGCACCTAGGAAAGCCAAAAGGGCAGCAACCCGGAACTGTTTGAGATGATTGCTCTTCCCATTTTTCATTACATCTTTTGCAGATAAGCTTCTTTCGACAGTTGCTAGCATTAATAAAAATATGGCACTTTCTGAGGAGAAAACTGCAAGAAACCCAGCTACTTTGCAGCCACTGCCGGTTTCCCACCAAATGCCAAATTCAGCGAATCTGCCCCAGGACACAGCATCAAGAAAAGTTAGGATGCCAGTATAGATTCCCATGAATAAGTTAGACACAGAAATCAAGCCTATAAACAATTTGGACGAAGGCAGTGATGTACAAGATGCAAATGTTGTTAAAATAACAAGTAGGTTGAAAAATAATGCAACCAAGAAAATGAACCACACAGTAAGACGAATCATCCAGCTTCCCAGTAAATATTCACAGGGCTTAAAAGCACCTAAAACAAAACACAGAGAGAGAGAGAGAAACAAAAGATAACTTAGAAAACAATTTAGAAAATGATATGGCTTGATAGAAAAACTAATGATATAGACTAATTAAATCTGCTCTCTACTTGACCAAAACTGAACTGATTACGACTTCTAAGATAGTCTGGTCATGGACCAGGCTATTTTTAAAATACACTGACTTTAATTTCTTTTATTAAATATTTGATAAGGCTATAAATATTTCTTTTATATTAAATATTTGATAAACAGTGATATTTAGGTGAAATTTTTCATTTTTTCTTGCATCTAAGCTAATTTACATAGCACAATGTCTAGGGCATAAGAGGTATTTGATAAACTGGGGGTCTGGAATGAGATGGTTGATAACTTGCTACTCTTACCTTAAGAAAGCAACTTAAAATTGTATAAATTTTAACCTGTATTAATTTTCTCACTTGTGAATAATAATGCCTGTTTCATACACTTATGCAGCTTAAGTAAAATTATACACATAAGGAACTAAGCAGGATGCTGGATATACAGTTAGACTTCAATAAACATTAGCTCCCTTTTCTTCTTCCTTTTAGCCCCAATATACTTTATAATCATGTATGTATATGGATGTATCCTCACATATTTTTAATACATTTTCTTATGGCTTTCAAAAGCAACCTGATGAAGCAGGTTAAGATAGTATAATTATCCCCATTTTTCATCCAGAGAAACTGATATTTCAAATCATTTGATTGGCCTGACAAACGCCATTCAGTAAGATAATATAGCTAGGACTATACCTCAGTGATGTTAACTATTCATACAAAGCTATGTACAATAAAATCCTACATAATACAAACTAGCATTGCAAGAACTCATTCAGTCGCTGAACTGTATGTTCCAGTAACTGACTTTCACATGTTAGTTATGACACGAATTACAACTGTTTTACTGAAAAATTAGAAAAGAGAAACAAGATTTTGACTATGAAACACAAGAAAACTATGTATTACAATTGTCTAAAAAACATGTTATATGAACTGTCATGAAAACGATATATCCAATAAAATATTTTAAATTGTTAGGATATTCACAGACCTCAAAAGCCAGTTCTGCACCATTTATCTGACTTCCAAATAACGTAAGAAACTCTTATTTTAATTTCCTTTTTACTAACCCTTCAGGAAGTGCTAAGAGAAAGCTCATTATCATCGTTATCTCTGTTATCTAAACTCATCCTTCATGGAAGGAGGGGTAGCTCATCCATCTGAGAGAACAGGAGACCTTTTGAGAACACTTTTACGGGTGAGAAAGGTTACTTCTCCAAAAAAACCTGGGAAGCAGCCTCCACCCAATCCCTGTCTTTGGAAGCCTGCTGCCTCCTCTGGTGCTAACAGAAGGATCCCAGCTCTCCTCCACTTCCAGCACTTCCAGCTTCGGCAGCAAGCACATCGTGTCTGTGTGTTGCTACAACTGAGTAGGGGGAGGCAGGCCTGCATTTCATTCTATGGCAGCCCAAGGAGATGAGCTCAGACCAGCTTTCCTCCTGGCCAGTCTCCAAGTTTAGATTCGGGGTGGAAGAAATGGAAATGCCTCACGTTCAAGTCCAGCTTCCCCTTTAAGAAACCTGTTCCCTTCTCATTGGATCATCAGTTCTTTATGTACATTCTCTGGCACATGAACTCCAGGGAGAGAAGTAAGCAAGCTGCACCCCAACCTTTAAAAATTAATATAGACACTAACACACAATAAAATAAATTACATAAACTTAGATGATTCTTGCCAATCGCAGTCACTTATCTGGTAAACTTAGAGCTTATTCTCTACAGAAGAAAGTATTCATAAAATACATACACAGCCCTTTAAGAAGCCACGATTCTGCAGCAATCACTAGTGAATCCATAATACTTATAATTCCAAGTCATAAAATTAATGTCCAGATGATCCTATGATATTATACTAACAAAGGAATCTATTTTGTAGCACACAATTTAACTAAAATATTTAAGCCTCCCTTTTACAGTAAAATTACAACTACATCTTCTCTAGTAGATTAGGCAGACTATGACAATCATGACCAAATATGTGGTGTCAGTTTTATAACTTTCTCAAAACTACAAAGTTCAATGACGTAAATGAGGGGAAATAAGGAAAGGCAAGGCTACATTAAGCACACACATACAATCTTCACAGACTACTAACTGATAGAATTAGTCCCAGAGTTAAAGGAGCATTAAGAAAGTGCCTCTGAAATTCTAATGTGTATAACCCTCACCTGGGGGAGCTTGTTAACATACAGATTCTGATTCAGTAGGTCTGGGCCTGAGATTCTGCAAAAGATTCCTAAGCTGCTAGTTGGTACACAAAGCACAAATCAGAAGGCTTCACGGGATCCTCTAGTACCATCCCTATTACAGAAATTACATCTATACCCAGGATATTTAGATATATTTGCCTAATGTTTGTTTAACATGAGTAACTGTGAAGAAAAAGGCTGGGCATACCTGTTGAAGGTGTACAATGGATAATTATTTGACTATGTTCTTCATTTTCAACAGTACTTGTGACATTTGCTGCATCAGCAGTACCTAAACATATAACACAAAGCATGTTTAATTAAAACCTTACGCAACTCAAAAGAACCATATTTTCCTGCGATTTTCTCTGTATATAAGTGTGAGTTCTCCTTATAGAAGGTTCAGTAGCATATTGAAGATGCTGGTAGCATAGTGAATGCCATTGTTTTTTTGGTTTTGGTTTTTCTTAGAGACAAGGTCTTGCTCTGTTGCTCAGTCTGGAATGCAATGGCACAATCATAGCTCACTGCAACCTCGAACTCCTGGGCTCCGCTCAAGGGATTCTCCCACCTCAGCCTCCCAAGTAGTGGGAAATACAGGCACATGCCACTATACTCAGCTAGTTTTAAAATTTTTTATAGAGACAGAGTCTTGCTTTGTTGCCCAGGGTGGTCTCGAACTCTTAGGCTCAAATGACCCTCCCGTCTTGGCCTCCCTAAGTGCTGAAATTACAGGCATGAACCATTGCGCCTGGCCAGAGAATGCCATTTTTCTCACAGATTTCCTATTGATCATTCACAAAGGGATTATAATAACAGAAACTTTAATCAATGCCTTAAAGGAGTGTTCTGTTTTTCAAAACTCATGCACTTGCCTTTCTCCTGTGCCACACTGTGGTCCTGGAGGCTGTTATCTTCTGTGTTTAAATTTGCATAAGAGTCACAACCCCAAAATGCACAGCACTGATAAGCATATGGCACTGATAAAGACCTGGAAAAAAAATTGTAAAATCTACACTGAATAGCAACTCCACAGATACAGTTTTGTTTTGTAAAAGTATTTTAAACTTTGAGAATCCCAGCCTAGGAGTCAGAAAGATCTGCCATGTGCTTTAGGCTGGTCATTCATCCTCTCTGGGCTTCAGTTTCCTTATCTGTGAAAACAGCTCTGATATCAGATGACACGGAGACTTTCTCCCTTTCTATAAGATCTCTCTTAACAGTTGGATGTAAATCAAACTGTTTAAAATTTAACAGCAGTACTGCAATTTAAAGTAGTATCTTATGACTCCTTTTATAAATGTATTAACTATGCTCAATTTATCATATGAAACTGATAGTTTCACTTAAAATTAATGCCCCAGGTCATTTGTGAATTTATACCATTAAATACATTTACTTTGTTTAAATAAATGTAATGGAAATATTTATTTTCTTCTGCAACAATAATATTCTCTCTCTCTTTTTAGAGACAAGGTCTTGCTCTTGTCACCCAGGCTATAGTGTAATGGTGCAATCACAGCTCAGTGGAGCCTAGACCTCCCAGGCTCAAGTGATCCTCCCATTTCAGCCCCCTGAGTAGCTGGGACTACAGGCACGTGCCACCACATCCAGCTAAGTTTTGTACTTTTTGTACAGACAGGGTCTCAGCATGTTGCCCAGGCTGGTCTTGAACTCCTGGTGTCAAGTGATCCGCCCACCTTGGCCTTCCCCAAAGTGCTGGGATTACAGGTGTGAGCCACCATGCTCGGCCTCATAACAATATTCTCCCTCTATTATATTTAATGTAGTCCCCCATAACTCTAAAATCTTCATGAAGTACTATAGCATTGTATCCGTTTTCTGCAGGCTCACATTTACATGGTTTCTGCCATCTTATTGCTAATGAAAAGTCCACTGTATTAAAAAACCATTCTAATAGCTCTATTATCTCTTTGAGGCCATCAAGGGCTCCAGTTCACGTTCTTAAAACCTATGGAATAATGTTCATGTTCTATTTTTTACCAAATTTGCAAAGATTGAGGTAGAAAATACCCTTACATTATAGCCTATCATTAAATCTGAGAACCACAACAAAAAACCAGGACACTCTATAATTTTGGAGCCTACCATAACTTCAACAAAAAAGAAAAATAAACAAAACACACCTGAGGTTAACAAAGTCTTTCGCTGCTAAGGCTTCTTTCAGCTTGAGGTTGCCCACAAGTTTCAATTGATTTAGCCCATTCAGGCCTTCCGTAGGAAAGGAAGTTAATTCATTGAAACTTACATCTCTAAAATATGAATGAGACTTCAAGTTAATGCCCAAGATAGAAATCACATGAAAACATCCGTACATGTATTAACATCATAAATATTAGATCCCTAAGATGAAGTTCAAGTAGGGTGCTAAAATGATAATTCTAGCATGTATCTTGCCATTTCAGAAGATTTTACTATAAATACAGCTTAGTATTTATACAAGGGAATAACTAAATAGAAAAATATTTTGATTTGACAATGTTAAAACAGATGTTTCTACAGCACTAGTTACTACTTTCATGACATTATTGCGTAATCATCTACTTACAGGTTAGTTATTGGCCCAAGTGTGGCAAAAGCTTTACTGTGAATTTCATGTATCAGGTTTCTACTCAGATCTCTGCAATTATAAGAGTAACATGTTAATCTTTCAAATAAACACTCAAAATGCCACTTAGACTATACTTTAGAATTAGAGGCAGTAACACAATATTGCTGATAAGATAACAAATATCTTCAATCTCGCCCAGCAATATTTTTTTCATGTTTATGTTGAATGCCTTTCCTTCACAACAATCTATTTCTTGGAATATGTTCCGTACAGCAGTAATTCTAGCTGGCGTCTGTTTCAAAACAGTTGTGAATTTTCCCACTTTATCATTCTGATACCAATTCAAAAATATAAATGATATGATAAAACCTTTGGTACTGCTAACTCAGTGAGGAAAAGCCCAGTTTCTGAAAAAGCTGAAAATAAAAACAGACTTCATATTATTTGCTTTCTCAAAGGTTATTGATAAGGCCCTGAGAGAAGACAAACAATCAATATGCAAACAAGAGCATTCCAGGAGGGCTGCAGATACCCTTCTTTTCCTAAGCAGGAAATAAACATTGCATCAACAGTAGAGCCAGCTCCGTATTCAGGAACATACCCTGAGAAATTCTGATATTATAGAATTAATAAAACAGAAATAATCTACAAACACACTTACACTGAACCTCAAAGGAAATTTAAACACTGAATAAATTCATTCCGAGACACATTTCATAGATAACAAGGAAACTCAACACACTTGGTTCCAAATTACGAAAAGACCAGCTTCTTACTGTCACTTATCAGTGTTCTAGAAGTGATGGCAACTAGGAGCCAGTCTTCTTCCCTATGACTGCCCAGGCTTCCAGAAAGTTAGTCTACAACTTGCTATGATCCAGCAACCCAACTACCAATTAAATATTTTCTAGTAGAGTGTGTGTCATATTTCTTAAAGGGGATATACTAAAAAACCATATTCAATACACGTAATTTCGCTTCACTGTCAATTTTTCAAACTTTTTCTATAATAGAAAAATGTTGTGCTGGGCAAGGTAGCTCACACCTGTAATCCAAACAACTTTGGGAGGCCAAGGTGGGTGGATCACTTGAGCCCAGGAGTTTGAGACAAGCCTGGGCAACATAGGGAGACCCCATCTCTACAAAAAAAAAAAAAATTAGCTGACATTGTGGTGTGCACCTGTAGTCCCTCAGCTATTCAGGAGGTTGAGGCAGGAGGATTGCTTGAGCTCAGGAGTTGGAGGCTGCAGTAAGCTGTGATTACACCATTGCATTCTAGCCTGAGTGACAGAGTGAGAGACCCTGTCTCAAAAAAAAAGAAAAATGTTCACTAATTTAGTGTACTATGTTTCTGCACTAAAGTTCTAGGAATATAATGAGTGGCAAGCTTTGTCTCAGTCACCTCTATATTCCCAAGTACTTATGAGAGTACCCGGAACAAATATGTAGTCAAATACAAATGATTTTTTAAATAAGTGCTTCTGTGGCTTATGAACTCTATTTGTCATGACAGATACTCCAGTGCAAGGGTCAGCAAACTTCTTCTGTAGAGGGCCAGATAGTAAATATTTTCACCTTTGTGGGTCATATACTCTCTGCTGCAACTACCCCATTCTGCTATAGTGGGGTGAGAGCAGCTTTAGACAGCACTTTAATAATAAAGACCTGGCAGTGTTCAATTAAACTTAATTGATAAGCCAGGAAGCAGACTGGATTTGGTCCACAGGCTGTAGTTGGCCTACCCTTGCCCTAATGAATTGGCAAACCTTACTATTATAACTTGAAAACAAATAAGCTATATCACTTCAGTTATACACATTACACATTTTTCTATTTGCCAATGAACAATTAGCTAAAGTAAAAAATATTGAAAGTAGATTATTTATAAAGTTGCAAGTCTAAAAATCTTGCAATACATAAAATAATATTTTAGGAAAAGTCTAAAAATAATATTTACTGAACACAAATATTATATATATATATATATCTTTTTTTTTGAGGCGGAGTTTCACTCTTCTTGTCCAGGCTGGAGTGCAATGGCACAATCTCAGCTCACTGCAACCTCTGCCTCCAGGGTTCAAGCGATTCTCCTGCCTCAGCCTCCCAAGTAACTGGGATTACAGGCATTCACCACCACACCTGGCTAATTTTTTATATTAAGTAGATAGGGTTTCACCATGTTGTTCAGGCTGAAATTAAAATTATATCTTTAAGTATATCTAGTAACATGGAAATCATAACAACATACTAACATAGTTTGGAAAAAACTTATTGTCTTTAATAATCATAGACAAACTTACAGAATCCTTAGAGATATCAGGCCTTGAAAGGTGCCTTCCTTTATTTGGTAGATCTGATTACGCTGTAAAGAACTAAAGAAAAAAAGAAGAAGAAAGAAGATGAAGATGAAGACAAAGACGAAGAAGAGAGCAGGAGGAAGAGGAAAGAGAAAAAAGTTATGTTCTATTTTGAAAAATAACATTATAACATTTCTTAGTTGAGTTTTTTCTAAGTTTAAATAACTATTATGTAACAGTGATCTTGTTGAAAGAGAACTGCCCTTTTCTCATCTATAAAATGAAAGAGATTAATTGGTATTTCATCCCATATTATACTGGGAATTAATTGGTATGCTATCTAAACTCCCCCATCAACCCCACTCAGGCATAAGAGAAGGAAGATGATGCAGGGAGAAAAGGAACAAAGACAACACAACTATGACAAATACCATAGGAATAAAGTTACAGGACTAAATAGAGTGAAAATGGGAGAATTAATGCCTCCCTCTTCCCGTCTCCCAGCCAACTTCCACCAGAACTGTCCAACACAGGATATGATGGGAACTGGCATTCATGTCTGGTTTCCCTCAATAGCTGGACAAGTTTTCATTTTCCATTTCTTTTAAAAAACACCAACTTCCCCCGCATAGTGTTTCATGGGATGCCTGATAGGTAAGTGCCTAATACATGCTGGTTGCATGAATACATCTGGTTCAATTTGACATGTTATGTATGGGAACATCTGATTACAGGGATTTCTAATTTCTTACTATTAAAGCCATCTATTAAAAATAGGAAATGCTCAACAAACTAACAATATACCACAGCAAAAGGAGTAAGTCAAAGACCAACTCACATTTCTTCCAGAGCATGGCAACCATTAAAACTTGGAAGGTCTCTTATATTGTTGTAAGACAAGTCCCTTAAAACAATGGAAATTAACAAATTAATGCTATGTTATCAGAATATTATATTAAAAGAGTGGTACTCAGAAGCAATGAAAGCAGAGTTAAGATAACTAATAAAGAGATATGCCTGAATAAGAAAAGCAATTATTTTTTCCTAAGACTTGTCACCTTTTCAAATACCTCTGTGATACAATAAGCCTAAGACTGATGAAAGTTCAAGAATATATTTTTGAGCATAGACACTATAAAATATGTAAAAATACATTCATATAAAGTATATATATAAAGTATATAACATAAATATATAAAATTAAATATGTAAATATAGAAAAATATAGAAAATATATAAAATTTGTTGGTAAAGCTACATTTTTTTAAATTTGTATTTATACAGTTTAAAAATTTGTATTTTTTCAATATTGTTTATCCCATAAATAACTTATATGTTCTTTTATTGAAAAGCTCTAAGAGAAATGGTATGCTTATCAACATTTTAAAAAACATTTATATTACATCAAACACCAGAACTATTTAACTTTCAGTCCCACTGCAGTTTTTCCTCAACAGTGATCATTGTGTTTAAGTTTGATACACCACTACATCACTAAATTATAGTCATGACCCACATAACAGTTTTGGTCAATGACAGACACCATATACAATGATATGGTCCCATAAGAGTATAATACCATATTTCTGCTCCAACTTTTCTATGTTTAGACATACAAATATTTACCATTGTGTTACAATTGCCTACAGTATTCAGTACAGTATTATGCTGTACAGGTTTGTAGGCTAGAAGCAACAGATTACATATAGCCCAGGTATGTAGAAGAAACCACCGAGGTTTGTGTAAGCATAATCTATGATTTTCACACAATGACAAAATTGCCCCATGACACATTTCTTAGAATGTATTCCTATTGTTAAGTGGATGTGTGACTTTACTTGCTTAATCAATCAGTCATTTATCTTGTTACTATCTCCCACCACTGAATACTTATTAACAACTTAATAACTTAATTGTTTATTCTGGTGACATTTTTACATCCTTTATTTACTTTTAGTTTCTAGGTCAGCCTAAAGTTTTTAGAAAGCTACATGCTTTAGTTCATTCCTGATTGAATAAAGATTTAGGCTCTGCTTAGGTTGCAGATGACAGAGAGGAGAATATGAGGAGATATACCCCTGGACAAACTAGAATAAAGACAAAGAGTCAGGATGAGAAAAAATTAAGAAAGAACCTAGCTTGGTTTTACTTTGTTCAAATAAAGTCACAAGTATATGATATATTCATAATCCTAAAACCTAATTCAAATGCGTATTACCCACCATGGAGATGACTCAAATATCTGCTTCTTTACAGAAAGGGAACAACTAAGTAGTAATTATACCTCAAAACCACCTTATGGAAAGTAGATCGTTAAAAATAAAACTGAACATGTGTGAATATATAAACAAAAGGTATGAGGGGAACGGAAGAAGAATCCAACTTACAAAGTCCTAAGCATCTTTTGTTCTTGACACAAATTATTAGGTATGCTGCTTATCTTTGTACCTGTCAAAGTCCTGTGGAAAAACATTATTCATGTAATAATTCAACTCAAGAATAGTAAGCAAAATTTATTTCCATATAGAAAAATGATAGGAAAAAAGTGCTCACATATTTACATATGGACTAGATTCTATACATCCCATGGCCTAATTATTCCATAAAGTTAGACATGCAGGAAGGTGAACTGAACCCCAATGTGATATCATGTCCACAGGAACTCAAAAACACTTGTGACATTAGATGCTGATATTGTCCAGATGACGGGCTTGATTCTCCACATGGACCAGGAGGAAAACACTAATCTACAGTCACACAGTCTGATCACAGTTAATTGCAAGTTGTCACCTTCTTACACCCAAGACCTTTGAAACCAACTTGCATTCTGCCCCCAAACCTTGTTTCTGTCTTGTCTTTCAGTCAACCTGGGTCAGCATTTACAAATGTTTTCTTATTCCCCTCCCTTCTCTAGTCTATCACGAGTTCCTGTTATTTTTTCCTCTGTTGTGTTTCTAGCATCTAATTCTTTCAGAAAAAGAGTGAAGTGAGGCAGAGAGGGATGGAGGAATCTCAGACAGACCACACTATTGTCCTGGTGCAAATCCAGTGATGGATTAAAGATCTGGAGCTCTCATAATTCAGTGTGTTCATCTGGTCAGGCAGACTATTCCCACGGCTGCCTCACTGTTCTCCCCATCTCTAGTCTCTTTCTCCTTACCCTCCTCACATTACCTGCTCGAACATTCTCAACATCTCCAACTGCCTTAAGAGTCAAGTTTAAACTCCTTACCTCAGTGCTTCCCAAGTTCTTTTTTAAAAAAATCTTGTCACATGTGACCACTGTAACATTTAAATGGCACGCTGAAGTAAGACTCCTGTGGCTAGAGGCCCTAACTGCCTCAGGCCCCACCTGACTGTCTGAAGGGCTGAGGTCATCAAGATCTTAAGTGCACCTGTAAACCCATGCACAGACCACTCACTGGGAAACTGCCACAACCAAATGTCCAATGTTCAAGGCCTGTCATTTTAAAGTCTAATCACAAACAATTCTCCGATGTCTCCATACCACCCCCATCCTATTATAAACATGTAATTCTAGCTATATTTGCTCATCTATATGCCATCTCTGAGAATACTTTTGGTATTTCCAGTTTTACTAATCCTGCCTTAAATAAAAGAGTCAGCTCTAGGAAACCTGACAGTATTCAAACATTCCACCTCCTTCGTGAAACCTTCTGTGATAGTCTACATCGATTGCTCCCACTTCTAAATTCTGAAAGCACTGCTTCTAATTTGCCACTTTGTTGCTGCTTTGTATTTTCTGTGAACTTCTCAGATCTTATCCACATAATCAGCTCTACTCTGTCTAAGCTCACTGACCCCAAACCCAATATATTCTTTTCCATGCATGAAATGTACAAAGGGAAACTGAAGGAATCAACATAAACTGTCACTAACAGACCCTGGCACCCTGCTAGCAGTCCAGTAGTGTTATCTTTATACAAGCCCTCTTCAAAGGGCCATACTTACAGACTTTCCAGGTGGGCGGTTCCTGTAAGATTGGGGAACTGCTGCACCATGCTTGCACCACGAATGACTCTTTAAGAAATTGAGAAAGACAAAGTAATTTTAATTTTTTTCATATTTTATCTTTTAAACAGTTTAAAATTACAGTGCAACTATAACTAAAAATAAAACTAGTTTCATCTCTTGAATGTACTTGAAAGTGTGATAATATGGCCAAGTGTTCACAAAAATAAGAACCATTATAAATTCTGCCCAAGGGAGAAAAAAATTTTAAAGATTTTGTTTTCTGGAGTTCCAGTAACAAATTATTGTTTTCCACTAAAACAACTGTATAAATATCCAGGTTTGTTTTTAAATTCACATACTTACAGGGAATGAAGATCAGATAAATTGTGAAATGCTGAGTTCCCCACATAAGATAGAGGATTATCATACAAATGTCTGTGAAAATACCCAAAAAAAGTAACATGTTCATATGTTCACAAGCAATCTAATATTAAATCTATGTTCACAATGTACATATATCTAAAAGTCTGAATTTTCGTTCTTTATCTGGATGTTTGGCATTGTAAAGACATAGCTTCACATAATTATACGTTAAAAGAAACTTTCAAAAATACTTACATAGTTCTTAAGAGTGGGTTACCATCAAATGCTCCATCAGGGATAACAGAAATAGAATTACTATGAAATCCTCTAGAAAGATAGGAGAAAAGTATTTTGAAATGCATTAGCCTCTTGTGAAATAAAATCCAAGTATCTACTGCAGTTCAGCATTATATAAAATACAACTGATAATGACTACATGAAAATTTTCAAAAACATAGGAAATCTCAAATTTTAATTTTATCTAATCTTTTTCAGTATCATACCTAATTCTTTTTTAACCCACTGCTTAGCCTGGTATCTATCAGATCCCTCATATGCATTTATCTGTTGCTTCATCATAGAAAAAAGCTTTAGACCATGAGAAACAGGTGTTCTAACCTCCAAATCTCTCTCACTGTAGCCTGTATTTAGTCTCTTGGCAATGCATCTTAGAATGTTAACCATTAACTAGCTCATGACACATAGTCCCTTTTGTGCCATATACAGTCACTATCTCTACCCATGACAAACCCAATGTCCAAAATGTTCCCTCAGGCTGGGCACAGTGACTCATGCCTGTAATCCCAGCACTCTGAGGGGATCACTTGAGCCCAGGAGTTTGAGACCAGCCTGGGCAACATGATGAAATCCTATCTCTAGAAAAAATTTAAAAATTAGCTGGGCGTGGTGGTGCATGCCTGCAGTCCCAGCTATCCAGGAAGCTAAGGTGGGAGGATCACCTGAGCCTGGGAGGTCAAGGCTGCAGTGAGCTGTGATCACGCCACTGCACTGTGGCACCCCAGCCTAGGCGACAGAGTGAGACCCTGTCTCAAAACAAACAAACAAACAAACAAAAAGAAAGAAATAAAAACAAAAATGCTCCCTCATTCCTGTGTTTAAATATTTTTATTCTTTCAAGTTCAGTCAAACTCCTTCCCTTTGGTGATGCTTTCTGCAGTAACTCCAAGCTTCAATTAGGTATTCTTCTGGAATGATTTATTTATCCTATTCATTCAGCATTTATTTCTACCTAGAAACAGCTATCTGTCTTAACATGATCAGTTTCCCCAGTGAGACTAAGACTACAAGCTCCTTAAAGGCAGACACTGTATATCAGGCCTTCTTGTTTTACCAGCATCTAACCCTATACAGCAATCTATACTCAAAATTGTCTGTGCCATCGAACACAATCCAGTTGTATGATTATTTGTGTGTTTGTGTGCATGTATTACAATTATATGCAATGGACCAAGATGTGCTAAAATCTCATTGTCGGAACATTAAATGGTGAGTTTCAGGGATATGAAGACATAAAGAGAATGAAGCAATACTCACAGCTCTTTTAGGCTAGGAAGGGCTTTAATAGCCTGAGGAAATTCCCCCAAGTTATTATAATTCAAGTCTCTAGAAAAAAAAATGGGTGAAAATATATCAAAATATTAAATAGTGGTCATAATTCATAAGGCATTTTGTTACAGATATATATTTTTTAATCACATCCTCTGTATGGTAATCTTTCTTTACCAACCATATCATCATTCAAAACCAAAACCATGTAGGAGTTTAACTGAATTTACACCTTTTCTTACAATACTGAACAGAGATAAATCATTCTTCTTCCATGATGTTTTTAGGTCAACAAACTTACAAGTTCAAAGAATTTTCAGAATCATGTATTACTGATGCATTAAATACATAAATCATCTGAATGGTATTTCTCTGAAAATTCATTATAGAAAATAATTCATTGAATATCCATTTGTAAATGACAGCATGAAACTGAGGTTTCCATTTGGAGTTCACAGTGGCTTCCTGAAATTCTGGTATAAGAGCAGCTGATCTCAGTTCCACCATCAGCATGATGACCTGAGATAAGAATAATCAGAAGGAGGCTAGGCGCAGGGGCTCACGCCTGTAATCCCAACACTTTGGGAGGCTGAGGCGGGCAGATCATGAGGTCAAGAAATTGAGACCATCCTGGCCAACATGGTGAAACCCCGTCTCTACTAAAAATATCAAAATTAGCAGGGCATGGCGGCACATGCCTGTAGTCCCAGCTACTCAGGAAGCTGAGACAGAGAATCTCTTGAACCTGGGAGGCAGAGGTTGCAATAAGCCGAGATCATGCCACTGCACTGTAGCCTGGTGACAGAGCAAGACTCCGTCTCAAAAAAAAGAAAAAAAGAATAATCAGAACGACAAGGGTAGATTCACACAACTGTTGTCCTCATATAGGTTATGAATTATTGGGAATTTTATATTAGTTAGGGGACAGATAAGCCATAGTGATCTGCACTAAAAAAGTCTTAGTTCTGAGAGTGTTTAAAGTTTAATTTCTTTTAACATAAAGAGCACATTGGCATATGATTAGCATGATTGACTTCAGAATGAAAGTAAAATTTAAAAAGCTCAGCTCCTTTGAGACCTATTTTGTTTTCCTTTTCCTTTTTGTAACATAGAAGAAAAAAATGGCAAATAAAAATTTAACTGGGAAGAGGTTTAATTTTAACATAATTGAAATAGTGTACACAGCCTAGGATTAGGAAACCTCTTCAATCTTTTATTTATAACACTGAAACTCACACACTTAGCAAAGGAGATCTGAGTTTGGAACTACCTTCTACAAGATTTTCAACTTTCATATATCCATTGAAGTTTCCTATCCTCTAATTTAGATAGGAAAGTGAATTAATAGAGTCCTAAAAGGTTTTAAGACTTCTCATTAATTGACAGTTAACCAGAAAATTCATCAAATAAAATACTACAAACCCTGAGCATTCCAATCAGGTTTTACTCACCCATGTAATTGAGACCTTCTCTGAATCATTTACTCATCACAACAGCAAACATTACATTATCTTTGAATAAAGGCAATAAAGGCAACTAATATAGGCTAAAAGAACAAAAATAAAGATCCTTCTCTCAATTATACACAGCTGCACAATGCCTTTTACTTATATAGTGGTGCAATGTACAGTTGAAACAGCCAGAGGTCTCAAACACTTTAGCTAGTGGAAACAACAACAAAAGTATCACAGCAAAATATAAAATCTTCGTTTGTTACATGTAAAAGCAGATATAGTATTCAAACCCAGTGTTAACAATTAGAAGGCAACTGAGGTCATGGAAAAAAACAAAACTATCCAGAATTCATTTTAGAAATTTCTAACTTCCAAAACTGTCATACATTTAACAAAACCAACATTTCTGGAAAGGTATACATCTTTGTAGATTGAGCTGTTTTGAATGTGTAGATTGAGCTGTTTTGAATGCGTATTCTTTAGGGGGAAATATGCAATTCATCCTTTGCCATTTTTAGCCATGGACTTAGATTAGTATTCATAATTGGGTTATTTGATAGCTAGAATTTAGTCAAGTATCAAAGTGAATAAGAAGCTGAACTCAAGGCCAATATTTTTTTCTTTTTCTGTAATGAAGTACAAAACTGCACTTTCAATATCACAATGCAGTTGCCTAAAATATGAATATACTTACAAGGTCTCCAGGTTATCTAGTCCATCAAAACAGTGTTGACTTAGGCTTTTAATTTTATTGTTATGAAGATGCCTATGGAGGAAAAAAAAGCATAAAATGACTTTTCAATTTCCCATTGGCAACTATTATCATTGTTTTATATGTCTGAATTGGTGTGTAAAGGAATGATGTAGCTAAACATATCAACAGTTGACCACAGAAAACAAGTGGCATTGGGTAGTTATCTCTTGCTATGTACACTGCACAGACTCACTAAACATAGAATACCCCATGGAAAGAGAAAGTATCTCTAATGGAAATATGGTATGTACATGGAAGATTATTTAATATTTACTCATCAAAATAAAGTTTTGATTAGCTCTTAATTATATGAAGCAAAATTTGATGAGCTGTCCTACTGAGGACATGAGGGTAACAGTGTGGAGGAAGTGTAGTTTACACCAGTGAGATCTCTAACAGATTTTAAAAGAAGTGCTACTTTGTTATGTCTTGGAAGATTAAAAAAGCACTGCATCCCATACTCTCTGAACAAGTGGAAAACACGAAACATCCCTGGGACTAACTTCTATGGCCACCTTGAAATGATTTCTCTTCTTTTAACACTGAATACGCTGCTGGGACACAAGTAAAAGCTGTATGAATGTGTGCTGAATGACCTAATTTATTCTCATGATTACAACTGGTCATTTATCTTAGGGAGATTGAACAATTATCACCAGCTATTAATTTTTTTAATTCTCCCATTTTGTTTAGTCTTGTACAAAAGCAGCTCCCTCAAGCACTAACTATTCAGGAGCATATTCAGCGAGGTGCTTTGATAATAATCTGTCAGAAGAAGCCTGTTTTTGCACCCCAATTAACACAAATATATGGAATTAAAAGGGTTAGATACTTACAGAACTACCAGGCTTGAAAGGTTGGTAAATGCAAAGTCAGGGATGCTTGAGATCTTGTTGAGAGCCAGGGTCAGCGCCTGTAGGGTGGGCAGATTGCTGAGGGGGCGCACGGGCACCTCTGTCAAGCTGTTGTCATCCAGCCACAGATGCCGTAACTGAACAAGTCCTTCAAAACTGTCCTCGGGGACTGAGGTAATATGGTTGGCATCTAAACGCCTAACAGAAACAGAAACAACCATGTTCAGTAACAAATTCTAGTGAAATGAGTCAGTCCAAGTCTCACAACTCAAAGCTTTCAAAACAAAAAGGACTTATAAAAATGATCATCTTTAATTTTACTGGAAGTCCTCATAAAATCTAATAACTTTTTCATGATCAGTATTGTATATGAAAGTCAGTTCTTTCTCTTCCTTCGTAAGAATGGCATGTATCCAAATCTATATTCTTCAACTATCTTTGGCTAAGAAGTAACTTTATAGCAGAAAGATATATTTAAAAAAAAAAAAAAACTTGCAAAGTTCTTATTGAAATTATGTTTTAGAGCATAATTATCAGATATACAAAAAAAAAGAAGAAACTAAGCTGACCAAATAAGCTACTTTACTTCCAATGTTACATTAAAACTACTATTAGACATTAAATTTAGTTGCTACTCTGATTCTATACCAAAGGGAAATATTAGAAAATACTTAAAATTTTTGTATAGCAATAAAGAATCTAAATAGATTTTCAATCATCCTTATTACCTCTAGGCAAGTTAAAAATGTAAGTGCCATGTACAGGCAAAGCAACTTTTTCCTCTTCTCTTAGCAGTTAAGTGCTTTTGAAAAATCAGTGTGCTAAAATTAACAGTTATTAAGAAAAGGTCAAATTATCTGTTGGAAAAATCAAGCAGCTCCTCAAATCAATGTTACTGTGGCTTAAAAGCTTCTTCAATTTTTCCAAAAATTTTGGAATTAAGAACACCTTACTAATAGGATTACTAATATTTAAAATTAAGTCCCCATCTGAAAATGAGGAAACTAAGTCCTACGTATTATTGTTGGCACAACGAGATGTAATTGTTGGAATAATTGCTTTTCAACACAAAGACAATCTGCTATTAATATGATGATGGACACTATGCCAGGCAAATCACAGCTTTCCTCACAAATCCCTTGTTGATGCATCTTCATTACTTATATTCATGCCTCACAGCCTTGAACCTCTTTGTGAAAATTACAGAACACACACACACAAAAACACTGGTTAAAAATTCAAAATGACAGCATCTTTTTAAAGAAATAGTTTGACAACTTTCAAGTTGAGGAAATTCAGAGTTTTAGAGTGGTTTTTGTGCCTCCTGTTTCCTTATGCTGTTCCAACTTCAGTTCCTGCCATAATTGTCCGTTTCCACCACAGTCAAGTTCTGGGCCCCTGGTCCCAATTAACTGCTCCCAGCCCCAGATGCATTTTCCCTTCCTAATGACGGAATAGCATGGGTTAAAGACCGTTGGTCCTGGTGAGTATCTGATGAAAGCTTTCTTTCTAATAGTCAAGATATCTGAAAGAACACTTGAAAAGGGAGAGCTTAGGACACTGAGCAGCTGCCTTAAGAATCTATCTAGAAACACACATTTTTAGACTTGTTTATTTTTTGGACTTTCTAGAACTTGCCCTGAGACAGGTAACTTTTACATAACAGACTGGCAAAGTATTGGCTACAGAGTGGCAAAGTACTGCCTACAGAGCTGTTTAGGAGATTTGCTTTAACGAGCAGATAGGAATGTGTTCAAACGTGTGCACGCGTGCACGCGCATACACACACACACACACACCCCTTGTGGAACTTTTCCATTCTTAGGAAGAAAAAGATTTAAACACATAATCATACAATTAAGCATATTATATAAATAAATAATTAATGTAGCTAAATTATACTTGTACATAACTTAATTACCTGCAGTTCACTCAACACAGTTAAATTGAGCATCCTGTTAGGTACAAAGGATAAGATAGTGAACACAACAGGCATGAGGCCTGTCCTCAAGAGACTGACATTCCAGTGGCGGAGGTGACATACAACATAATAAACAAGTCACAAAATGGTAACGAAGTTCTTTAAAAAGTACCTCTGAAGTAGATAAACAGGGCACTGAGGTTACAGACTGATGGACTCTGAGGAGGAGGGTAGTTACTCAAGAAAAGTATTTCTAAGAAGGTGACATTTAAAGTGAGACCTAAAGAAAAAGCAAGAATGAGTCAAAGTAGGAGCTGGGCAAGGAGTGTTTTAGGCAAAGGAAAGAGCCAAGGCAGAGACCCAATAGCAGAATGGTTGCTGGTATGATCCAGCAACTCCCCAAAGGTATGAGTGATTAAAACACAGGAGGAAGGGAGTAGAGGGACCAGGGAGATACAGCTGTAGATGCAAAGAGGGTCCACATTCCATATGTCCCTATAGGCCAGGTAAGGGGTTTGGGTTGTATTTTCGTTACAATTTGAAGTTCCTTAGTGTTACTGCAGTTGAAAAGTTTAAATTGTTTATTTTATCATATTGATGATATATATTCCTATTCAATAAAATAGTATGTAATGCACCTCCAAATACCTACAATGCCTCTACTGATTCAGAAAATAGTATAATAAGGAAAGCTGTCAGTGCCTTTTTAATATAAATTCAGTACTGTATAGAACCTTTAAACTCTTGTGAATTCTGTGTCATCAAGGAAAAAAGATGGCCTTAACTTACTGCTAGAAAACTAGATGAGTTTTGAGCTCAGACAGTAATAAAACTATCTTCTATGCAAAATAGCATAGGTACAACAATAAAATAGCCTAATACAACAATAAAAGCACGGACACAATTTCCTCTGTACTAAAAATTTCCAAAAATTGTGAAGTCACACATAAGTAGAGATTAAAAAGAACTATGGAAAAATGAAACTCTTAAATAAGAGGTTAAACGAGAAAAACAATTTGTGGTGACTCACATGGTTAATCCTTATCCCTCAATTCACATGTAGGTGTGGTGAGACACCCATAAAAGTGAAGAGTCTGTACTTATACTGAGACCAGTGCTTCAGAGCACTGTCTCAGTGTGGCTTTGTAGCAATGATCTATGCTATTAGTATTCATCCTAACTAACAGATGAAGAAAATACTATAATTCTTTAAGCAGATGCTGAAAAGCATCAGCTATCTCACAAAATGGAAAGAATATGAAGGTTTATTCAAGGTATTTTTCTATTTAAACTCCATGTGGTAAGAGATAAACTATTGCTTTGTTTAGCTTTCTTGTTTAACGGTGAATAACATATTTATTCGCTCAATTTCTTTGTTATTTTTGTCTGGAAAACATGTTTCTATTTTCTATTCTCAAAAGCCAATTTTACAATTGACTGAGACTCATGTATTTTTAAATTTCTTGTCTAAACAAACTACAGTAACAAAATAATATTAAATGCAGATATTTAACTGCTGAAAGTCTTTGTTATCAATAAACACCTGTGTAATCAAAAGATCTCCTTTCTCTCTATTCTAACTTACCAATAATGTAAGTATTATAAACATATTTTAAAACTGAGAAAAACCTAGGAAATTTAATCTTTGAGATATTTTAATAGTCAATAAAAATGTAATCTGATGTTAAAAAATTTCTAGAGGAGATAATTATGACATGTCATTTTAATATTCTGCTGAGGTAATGCTTTAGTCATTTTAGTTTTATGGGAGGGAATTATGCTACCTTTTTATTAGTATCAACAATTGGCTTTCAGATTTTATAGTCATTATCAAACATACACTTGCATCAAACCACTTCTGATCAATTTCAATCCCTAATGAACTTTGCTTCTTTTAAGCACTATTCAAAACCACAATGAAATCTTTCATGTAATTCAGATCTGAAGAACAGATTTTCAAAATGACTCAAGTGCTGATAAGACTGTTTTACACCATGAGAGAACTTCAACTGTATCTAACTTCACCACTGCACCCACTCTACTAACAAATGCATGAACATTTCCTTCTTAAAGAAAACAGGCCTGACACATAGCAGATCCTTGTGTTTCTGATATATATGAAAACATCTCAATGCCTTTAAAAAAAAGTTTGTTTTATCTCCACTCCATACACTCATCCCAATTTTGGAGATAATTTAAACTAAGCAACTTGCTCCATGAATGATAATCACAGTATGCTTTTTTAAAACATGAAAGAGAAACCTATGATTTCTGTGAAAAACACCACTTTAAATCATCTACATTACCAATAAATGTCTCATGTACTTTAATGTACTTATTGACCACAAATTAGAGAGAATATTTGCATGTTTTCTTGGTAATTTTTCTGTTCTACAGTTGAAAGTAAGATTTTAGTCTTCTCTTTATTACCCTTTAAACTAGACAAAATAATTGAGTATTTTGATTATTAGATCTTACAAAATGACAATTCAATATGAAGGTCTTGAAGTAAAATACATTCTTAAGAAGCAAAAGAAAATATAACTATTTAAAATGTCTGATGAATTCAGGTCCAAGAGAGGTTAGATGACTTGCCCTGTGTACATCCATCCGAGGTGAGAGAGTGTGTGAAGTCAGCAAGTAACATTTCTATAAGGGAACTCATTCCCATGGATTCATTTTAAGCATCTACCTAGAACCTACTCAATTAGCTGTGGTGAAAAACAAATCCTTATATTCCATAACTTACCATTTTAGTGAAGGGAGCTACTTAATACAGACCACCTTAAATTAAACTTCCATTTAAACTAAGAATTAAATGGCCAACACCGTGGATATTCCTTGTTTATGGGTTAGATACAGTTTAAAGTTTAACTTTACAGCATATATTTTTATTTTCACATTCATTGCTCATTAACTACTAGAATATCTAACCTAAAATCAAATAGTAAGCTATAATTTATAATTTCCAGGGATGTCTCTTTGGTGCAGTTAAAAATGGCTTTATGTTAGCAAACTGATGGGACAAGCAGCTCAATCATTTTCACCGTACATTTTCTAACTTGCGCGTATTTCCTACTATTTGCAGTTATTTCAAAGTATAATACAAAACCTAAGAGACAAATTAATATACAAATACGTTGTGTCGCTAAAATGCAATTTTATACCAGCACACATAAAGGTGATAACTATTAACATTTTTTATTCAGAGTGCTTCTGGGGA
The DNA here is from genome assembly GCF_008728515.1 of Papio anubis. Taxonomy (NCBI): domain Eukaryota; kingdom Metazoa; phylum Chordata; class Mammalia; order Primates; family Cercopithecidae; genus Papio; species Papio anubis. Next base: position 86,713,737 of record NC_044987.1, read on the forward strand.
GGTTGCTATTTAAAATTAGACTTCTGAATTCTACCTTTAAAAAGAAAACCAGCATTACTTCTATGTTACAGCCTGGGGATCTGCATTTTAGCAATTTCCCCCTAGTGAGTCTGTTGCAAAGCGTAGTCAAAGTACCACACTTAGAGAAACTATGCCCCAGAGTCCCATTGTATTTGGTATTTAGGACATGAAGTGAGGCAATGCAAATTTGTATTCATTATTCTAGTAGAAGCTAATGAAGTTCCCTGTTTTGAAGAACACTTTTTCATTTTTTCCGAGAAGTTCCCTTGACCACATTGAGGAATTACAATCGATTTGTTCTGATTATCATTACTACACGAAACAGAAACCTCTTTGTGGCTGTTTCTTGACAGTCAAGGCACAAGACACTAAAATATCTATACACATATAACTGGTTCCAAAGAGGTGCTGATCACCAGCTGTGCACAAGTTCATGGAAGTACACCCAGCAGTGAATACCCAGTAGCTTTCTCTCAGCCTCTAGGACAAGAGAGGAGGTAAACAGAACCACCTCCTTCTCCCTCACCAAAGGGCATTTTGATAACATCGACTAGCTATCTCTGTTTTTATCTCAGATGAAAGGATAAATCTCCTCTTTCCTTAGGATTCCAGTTCTTTACACCTTTAACAGCCAGAGTAGTCTCTTGGTGAGTCAAGAAATCAAGAAGTTACTTACAAAGACTGCAAAGCACTCAGCCCTCGAATGGCTTCACTGGGTACTGTTTTCAACTGATTATTCTGGAGCGTTCTGAAAGAAAATTTTTGGTTAGTGAGTAACAAGTGATAGTTACCATTTTTTCTTAGAAAAATTCAGAGCCTTTTTTTTTTTTTTCCAAAAAAATATTTCCAATGGGAAAATGTGGGGGGAGGCGGAGGTGGAAAGCATCTAAGACAAGAGAATTGCAAAACTCTAGGAAGCACTTGCTGTAAAGCCAGAAAGGAAACCTATACTGCTATCCCAAGCCATGCCCTAACACAGACTTGCTGGGTAATCCACGTTTCCAAGGGTGGTTTTGTTTCTGGTAATTAAGGCACTCTAGTTAATGTTCATCACCCCGGGTACTATCAGTTAATGTTAATTAGGAGCTATAACAAGTTAACTGGGAGGTATAATAAGCAAATCCGTTGGAATGCCTAATGCCTTTTCAAATTGGAATAAAGCAGAGCCCAGAAACACGGACATCAGGTAAAGCCAATTTTTCCAAGCGGATGGCAGATCCCAAGCTCTTAAGGAATAGCAGCAATGTCCTCAATGCATGTGGGGCCAGAAGAGAAACAGAGCTTTGATCATCTACTAGTTAGGGCCTGCCGAATAGATGCATAGATCCATACTGAAAATGAAATCCTTTTGATTTTTTGCCTGAAGCCATTCCTGTCACATTAATAAAATGACTGCCTGACATGAATCATAACCACAGAATAGAAGAGATAAAGGTCCCACCTAGCTCACTGAACCAGAGAGGTCTAATGACCTGCTGAAGGTCATCCAGCATGGTAGTGGCAGAAGTGGGGGCAGTCAGTTCCCCTGTTTCCTAATCTGCCACACTCCAGGCTCCTGACCATTGCCAGGAATTTACTTCCTCACTGTTCGCTGGCTATATAAATTGTAGGCATCTGAATTCCCTTGAGCTCTAAAATTATTTTAACATTTGGAGCGCTTGTAAGCCTTTTTCCCTTTTACGGTCAGGTAATTCAAAGTTCTTACAGCTATAAGTAGAAACAAAACCCTACCGGTAAAACTTAAGTATGGGTTTGCTTCAATGCATTAGGCACCCAAAAAGCCTAACATTCAACTGTAATATGCTGGAGGTCAGAATACCTATTAGTTAGAGTTTTAACTTTTGTTATCTAGATGCAGGGTTGCCCAAATCAGCCTCTAGCCTCCCACACTCCCCACTGGCCACTCCTTAAATCTTTTAATCCTGAACTAAAAGAAACTGTGCTTAACCTAGTTCCAAGCATGTTGACTATGCAGAAAGAAAATACACAGCCAGCTGTGAAACTCTAAAATTGCATTACTTACAGAACTTTGAGTTCTTTCAACCCAGACAAGGCCTTTGGGTGGATAAAAGAAAGGTCGTTGCCCGCCAATTGTCTAGAGAAAAAAAAAAAAAAAAAAGTAGCAAGAAAAAAAGATAGTGATTCAGACTTAAAATTCCGAATTTACAAAAACCTAATCTGTGATTAAAGCTCTACGTTAAACATTTCTCAAGTCTATCTGACATTAAACGTGGACTTAAACCCTTGCTAAAATGATCCTGCGAGTCTTCCAATGAGATAAATGTCTCTAGAATTTTTTTTTTAAGTCCCAATACAATAATTTAAGCAGGCACATTTTTATTCTGGTGAGGTCAAGCAAGCCAAAACACATTAAACCAAATTAAGTTTGCTATTCATGGTCACTCTGCAGCTTGCAGTGTTTTCTAAGGGCCTCATAAACACAAGACTACTGGTCAGCAGGCAAGAGTGTTTATACAGATTAGAGCAAACCAGTCTGTCAAGGAAGAATGCTTTTGGGAGGCAAGTCAGCCTGTTATCTCTGCATAACCAAGGGCAGCATATCCAGTGCAAAAGAGAGGCAAAAAGTGAGTCATTGAAAGCATAACTTTCCAAACAATGGCCTATATATTTTTTTCTGAAGTAAACAGGTTTTCCTAAAGAAATATTGACATGACAAATTCAAGTGGGGATAAAAGTAGAATAAGGAAATTGTAAGAATTCTTTGGATCCTTTTGTAAGAAATCTGGGCACCCAATTCATTCTGAGCCCTACTTTTCCTCCCATTTCCCTGTGCATAGAGAAATAGAAGAAAAAGTTGAACAGAGGATATTAGGGAGAAGAATCAGGATGCAGGGCAGTGATTCACGAAGTTAACTTGTAGACAGGTGAAGTGAAGGAAAGTTTTCAAATGTGTACTCAAAAATGATGATTGTGTGTTCATATGATCAAACACAGGACACTCCTGGTTCCTGGTTCTGTCAGGGATACTCTCCTAAACAGCTAGATTCTGTAACTATGTATATATATTTTTTAATGCTCTTTTCCACACATGTCTCAGGATCACATAGTCACCAAGTCCTCCTTTAAAATTCCTCTGTTAAAATTTATAATTAAATTTTTTAAGTTTAAAAATTTATAAAACTTAATGTTTATAATCCCTCCTTTAAAAGGTATGCATTTCCACTATTCTTCCTATTCCCTCCCTAAAACCTCTGCATCCCTAAGCCTTATTCATCAATTTATTCATTCATTTAAAAATGAGTACCTAGTAAGTGCCAGACACACAACATCTTTAGGTTCCCCCCTCTCCTCTTCTAATCTATTCCACTTATATATCCTGATTTTAGGGATATAAGAAAGATACTTTACCAGCCTTAAAATCTGAAGTCACTGTGGCCTGAAGCTCTACTTTTAGATGCATTGTTTTCTCTTGAAGTGGTGTTCCACTTATTAATAAAATGCAAATTGGCCTGGGAAGTGTAATCCTTACGTAACATTAACACACAGGCGATTGCACTGAAGATAGGGGGCAGCAAGGGGACAGGAAAGCAAACAGCCAAAAGACCCAGAAAAGGGGTAAGTATAAAGAATTATTTCTTCAATGGCAAGAATAACAATGCTGGATTCTCAGGCAATACCACCAAGTTTAGCACAGTTCATGCTCCTAAACTAAATTCTTCCTAAAAAGTCCTTCCACCATGCACTTTGTTTCTCACAAGGCATCCAAGCACCTACATGCTACACTGCATTGCCTTTCAACATTTCTCCATAACCCAGGCTCACAACAGCTTGCTTTGTGCCGTCAGCCTTGTAGCCCTTCACCTCTCAGGGCCCACCAGAAGTAAAACAAGGGACTGAAGAAGATGGTTTTAAGTCCTCTTCAGTTGCTTCCATTTTAAAATATTTCTCTTTAGCAAATCCTCTTGGTTCTAGACTAGCCAGCTTTCCCACTATATTTTTAACTTATTTATTTATTTTATTTATTTATTTTGTTGAGATGGAGTCTCACTCTGTCGCCCAGGCTGGAGTGCAGTGGTGCAATCTTGGCTCACTGCAATCTCCACCTCCTGGCTTCAAGCGATTCTCCTACCTCAGCCTCCAGAGTAGCTGGGATTACAGACGCCCACCACCACGCCCAGCTAATTTTTGTATTTTTAGTAGAGACAGGGTTTCACCATGTTGGCCAGGCTGGTTTCGAAATCCTGACCTCAAATGATCCGCCTGCCTCGGCCTCCCAAAGCACTACATCTTTTAAATGTTTCACCTAGCAACCTCATTTGTACCCCCTTAAACACTCAACTGCAATGCTGCTTCTCTTGAAAGCTTCAGTTCTTATAAATGTGCCCTATGCATGAACACTCAGAGCTCATAAACTTCGTCACAAGCTACCGTCTACTGGTTGCTTCTTGTATATTAGTCTTGTGGGCCAAGTACAAATGCCTTCAAGAGCAGGGTGTGCATCTCAAACTTCTGTTACCACCCACCAACATGCCAATTCATTAGCTAGAAACTGCTTTCTCAGAAGCTCCTCCTTGAAAATGCTCACCATTCCAAGGCCATAGCATCCCAAAGTCTACCTTAGTGCAAGCTTGGTACAAGCAATCTCAAAGGGACCTGTCTCACTCATTAAATTCAACTGATAATGCTCACAGCTGTAATGCAAAGTGTTTAAAAGGTCACATTTTAAAAGATCAAATTGCACCATAAGAGCCATAAGAGGCAGTAGTCATCTTTCCCCAGGGCCTCAGATAGCCCTGTGATTGCTCTTCCAAGTGTTAAAAAGCTAGAGTCCTCCAAAAAAGAAACACTATAAACAGACCAAGGCTGTTGCAGGATTCTTATTATTCTTTTGTCTCTAATAGGAGTCTTGAATGTCCTTTTATCTATGGGGCTTTCCTTGAGTTCAGCCTATTGTGCTGGGCTCATTAAAAAAAAAAAGAAAAGTATTTTATAAAGTAACAAAGAAAAGTAGCAAAATGCAAGAACACCTGATTATCTTAACTTGTCAACAGAAAAGAGTGTTTGACCACATTAGCCAAAATATTTGCTTCCTTTTCCCAAATCTCTGCCCCTTTTATAAACCATGAGAAAACTAAAGTCACGTAACTTCAAAAAGCATTCTCTTTCTCCTCTATCTTTATATAAATGACAAAATGAGCTCTGCATGAGGCTTATCCTGAAATACAAGCCAACGATCTGAAGAAATAAACACTGCTGGTATGTGGTGGACAGTGATAATGCCTTCCAAGAGGACACCCTACTTTGATTACTTAGTTTGTTAGAAGAGTAAACATATCCTGTGGAGCCTTCAGGAATGTATCTACCTAAGTTTACTGAGCTGCTGTGTTAATGAGTAACAAGCACAGCAGCTTGGTAAAAGCTCTGCAGCTTCAGTAATTGCACCCTCCAGAAGCTCTTCACATGTTGCTTATTTTATGAGCTAGTATTTCTTATAGCAAACCTTAGGGATGCTTCATGTCTAAAAGCTCAGATTCAGAAAAGTGCAAAGTAAATAAATAGCAGGGTTAGGAACAAAATCCCAAATTCTTTGGAAGAAAAAAACTATAAGCCTACAGTAGTTGCAGACACTGTGATAGTGACAGATGGTACACAAACATTCTTTCATTTTAATCATCTCAAGACAACCGCCCTGCTTTTCTGAGTCCCTGAGTGGTTAGGTGACTTGGCCTAAGTCACACAGCTGGTACATAAAGGAGCCAGCATTCAAGTTCTCTGGCCTGGCTGGCTGAAATACGTATCTACTTCTACCTGTATTGTGATGCCTCTGGTAGTCACCAAAAGATTAGGAAATAATTCTCAGAAAACATGGGGCAGAGTGGACTTGGGCAAGTTCATAGCCTTGTCTGAGTATCAATAGCTGTCACCTAGCAGAACAAAGCTAGTAAGGAGAGACTATGCATTAGGAGCTCAGAACTGCAATTACAGAGAAGTTTCCAACAGACCTACAGTGCCATCCTTCCCATAGCCAAAGATGACCAGCAAGAGGGGCTGAGAATGGGATTACCTGAGTGCCCAAAGGTAGGTTATGTCCTAAACTCAGTGAGACTTGGTTAAGGATATACAGCATTCTCTGTTGTTTGTTTTTTTATTTTTATTTTTTTTATTTTTTTAGGCAACTCCCAAGGAAAAAGAGGTGGCTGATCCTGAGGAGGAATTTGGCCCTCTATTAGCAAAGACCAGCCACTTCCCATTCCATGCCTGGGTTTGCACTTCAGTGCTATAGCCAACAGTTTTCTTAGTTTCTCACTACTTCAGGACCTATTGGTTACTCCCAGAAAACCTTTTTCATTGACTAAATCATGTTATTTATATTTTTCTTTTTGCCCCACAAACAATATTCTTTTACTATTTTCCAGAGCCTGTGAAATACTAAAGAAAAAAAATAACAATCAGGGTGAAAAAATCAGGGTAAAAGTGGTATGGTTTTCTGTCTGTAAAGGTGGACGGACCCAGGCACCAGTTCTTTCCCCTTTGTGTTCTGTTTCCAAAAACCACAGAAAGTGTCTCTCTGCAAGGCTTCAACCCCATCCACTCTTTGACTCCTCCTGTTATCACCTGATGTTTTTTCCTCCTGGACTACTGCCATGAACTTCCACAGTATTCCTGCCTCAAACCACTTAATCTGAAAAAGCACAATTCTAAGCATTTTCCCAAAGGCTCTCTTTTCCCCTACTGCAACTTAGCACTGTTACTACGTCCAAACACACAATGCATTGCCACCTCTGCCTCATTGCTCATACCATCTCCTTCACCTGAAATACCCACAACTCCGCCCTCTGCAAACTGAAGCCTTGTTCAAGTTGTCCAAGTAGGGTACACTACCACCGGTATGAACTCATTATGATACCACCTTCCTTTGATTCCACAGGTATCTTAGACAAAGCTGTCTCATTGGGTGCATCTTAGTCTGCCTTTAGTTCCTTTGTACTGCTCTGATCTTCTTCAATGATCTTACATGTCCCTCACGAGCAGGGACTAGGTCATCTTTACTCTGTATTCCTTTGTACGATCCCTTAAAAAGAGAAGACACTTGGTATTTGCTGTAATGTCTCCACTAAGCCCCATTGTAAGACTCTGGATTTGCAAAGCTAATATTACTACTGAAAGGGTGAGAAAGCTTCCTGATTATCTTCCCTTTTCTGCAGCTTTTCTCATTTCATTTCTACTCCCTCAGTCTCCTAACAGGAAAGAAAGAACTACGTGGCTAAAGTGTCAAGTGCCAGGGCAGACATTTTCTTTCTTGACATATGCTGGAAGTATATTTTCTTAAGGAAAGGTGGGGAGGAACTTTAAACACAGGAACATCAGTCCACTGGTCCACAGTAGTATCTCAACACACGCTATGTTGTGCACATGATCACACAGAATTAAAACAAGTCTAGCAGGATTTCAAAGGGGACACCGTTTACCTAAAGACAACTCCCACTTACTCTGTTTGCTACAACAGTCCCAGAAGCAAAGAGAGCAAAGACAGAGAATGGAGAGAAAGAGAAAGGGCAGAGGAGAGGCAAAAAGCAATCCTCTAGATTTCCGCTTTCCCATTGGATTTGGAACCATTCCAGGAAGCGGCATACAAGTGACAGTGTGTAATGTATCTGTGAATCTGTTTTGTGTGCATTTATTATTCATAAAGACCATGGATTGACATTAGGGGCTCCTTCCAGGGAAAGCTTTTTGGAAAGCAAGTTTTCAATAATATCCTCGACTCTTAATGCATATATGACCGGAAATTTCCTATCTGCTCTCCCTTCCAGCAGGGGGAAGAAGTAGAAACTGCGCTGTCTAAATATGGGGCACTGGTCAAGGGTGTGTGTGAAGGACTAGGCCACATTTCAGATGGTAACCTGGGCCAAAGTTAATTTCTTCATGAAATGCACTGAGCTACACTAGTTTCTTCCCTTGGGAAGCAACTTTAAAAACATGAGAGGCAAGTGTGAAATACAGAATTTACCAATTGGTGTTATTTCTCTGAGAAATGCTGTGACTAGGTTTCTTGTGGTCTATTACAGAAATTTCATTGTAGCCATTTGGCTGGAATTCTAGCCAAGAATTAGTAGAGTAAGAAATACCATATACACACTGATTAGACATATGGACTGAGCAGCGGGGAGGGCACATGAGGATTCAGTGGCTTTTAGCAGCTGTTGTGAGGAGACGTCGGGCAGAAAAAGCAGAGGGAGGCTACAGCAACTGTGCACACAAATAATAGAGTACTTTCTTACTAATGGCAATTTCCCTTTCCCCTTATGGAGAGGTTGGAGAGTAGATGATAAAGCCAGAAGAGAGTGACCACAGCCTCCCATTCACTATGTTCCTACCTTCCCTTTGCAGAGGTGGTTACCAGATGGCCTGGTATTTTGCTCCCGTCAAGTCCTGCCTGAAAAGTACTTTGAACACCACCATTCCCTTCTGAGCAACATTTATCTACCCCTCAGCAATGTTTTCTCCTCTTCCTCTTTCTTTCTCTCTCTCTTTCTCTATTTCTTTCCTTTTTTTGAGATTAAGTTTCGTCCTTATTGCCCAGGCTGGAGTGCAACAGCAGGATCTCAGCTCACTGCAACCTCCACCTCCCAGGTTCAAGCAATTCTCCTCCTGCCTCAGCCTCCCAAGTAGCTGGGATTACAGGCATGCCCCACCACACTCGGCTAATTCTGTATTTTCAGTAGAGACTGGGGTTTCACCAAGTTGGTCAGGCTGGTCTCAAACTCCTGACCTCAGGTGATCCACCCCCCTCAGCCTGCCAAAGCCCTAGGATTACAGGTGTGAGTCTGAGTCACCGGGCCTGGCTCTCCTTGTTTATTTTTACACCTACCTTTTTTTTTTTTTTTTTTTTTTTTGAGACGGAGTCTCGTTCTGTCGCCCAGACTGGAGTACAGTGGCACAATTTCAGCTCACTGCAAGCTCCGCCTCCTGGGTTCACGCCATTCTCCTGCCTCAGCCTCCCAAGTAGCTGCGACTACAGGCGCCTGCCACCACGCCCGGCTAATTTTTTGTATTTTTAGTAGAGATGGGGTTTCACTGTTCTACACCTACTTTTGAAACCACACATAGGAAGTATCACAGGTGGTACCCAAACATAGCCAGGCTGCTTCTCCTGGGATGCCATTCTATTCCCTCAAGTGGGTGGATCACCGCAGTGCCGTGTATGTGTGAAGCACACTAGGCACAACCACCAGCCCATGACACTGCCTGCAGAGAAGGCATTTCTAGTTCAAAACTGAACTAAAGCATTTAACAGGATGCGAGTGACATTCTTTTATTAAATATAATTTGAAATCATCAAGATCCAAAATTTTGGCAACTGCCTTTTTTTTTTTTTCTTTTTGAGATGCAGTGGAGTTTTGTGCTGTCTTCCAGGTTGGAGTGCAGTGGCATGATCTCAGCTCACTGCAAACTCCGCCTCCTGGGTTCAAACAAGTCTCCTGCCTCAGCCTCTGGAGTAGCTGGGATTACAGGCGCCCACCACTATGCCCAGCTAATTTTTGTATTTTTAGTAGAGACGGGGTTTCACCATGGTGGCCAGGCTGCTCTCAAACTCCTGACCTCAGGTGATCCACCTGCCTCAGCCTCCCAAAGTGCTGGGATTACAGGTATCAGCCACCATACCCGGGTGGCAACTGTTTTAAAAAGCAAAACACATACTTCTTAAAGTCCTGGGCCATATATTTATTAATATGTCATGGGCTATGTGTTCAGAACTATGTTGGCTCCTGTGAGAAATAAAGACTGAAAGAGGTATACTGGTTCCCATGTAGGAGCATTTGGTATCAATATACGTAACAAAAAACTATCATTTGTGTAGTACTTTTCATTTTCCTTGTCCTATTATTATACAGGTTGAGCATCCTTAATCTGAAAATGTGAAATCTGAAATGCTTCAAAGTTCGAAGCTTTTTGAGTGCTGACATGCATGACACTCAAAGGAAATGTTCATTGGGTATTTTGAATTTCAGATATTCAGATTTATGATGCTCAAGCAATGGAAATATTCTAAAATCTGAAAAAATGTGAAATCCAAAACACTTCTGGTCCCAAGTATTTCAAATAAGGGATACTGAACCTACTGGCCCACAAAACCACCCTGTGTCATGGGCCAAGCAAGCTTATCACCCCCCCAGTCCTCCTGTTTTTTCGTTTTTCTTTTTTTTAAAGAAAAGGAATATGAGCCTATTTCCTACGTGCCTTCCCCAAAGACCTACAGCACCTAAATAATGTAAATCCCAGGAATAAAACAATGTAAATAAACTAATGTAAATCCTAGAAACAGAAAAGTGTTGTTTTGTGTTATTTTATTCCTTTTCTTTCTTTTTTTTTTTTTTTTTTGAGAAGGAGTCTCACTCTGTCAACCCAGGCTGGAGTGCAGTGGTGCAATCTCGGCTCACTGCAACCTCTACCTCCCAGGTTCAAGCGATTCCCTTGCCTCAGCCTCCCGAGTAGCTGGGATTACAGACGCCCGCCACTATGCCTAGCTAATTTTTGTATTTTTAGTAGAGATGGAGTTTCACCATGTTGGCCAGGCTGGCCTTGAACTCCTGACCTCAAATGATCCACCCACCTTGGCCTCCCAAAGTGCTGGGATTACAGGCGTGAGTCACCGCACCTGGCCTGTTTTGTGTTATTTTCTACCATTGACTTCAAGAGGACCAGAGGATATGGTTACTTAGTGAATAAAGAGGGCTAACGACTAACAGCATCCTTTATAGTTCTGCTTCGACACTGTTGCTATCAGTATAATCCTCATCTGAGACAGCACATCAGAATAGTTCTACATCAACTAACGATGTACTACCCCATTTCTTCACATACTAGGGAAGACTTGCATCTTCATATAACTCTTATGAAAGTATATGTAAAAATTTTATGTTTTAAGAATGTACATGAATTAAGAAACCCTTATTATGGAAATTCTCAAGGTTTTAGGATAGCTTTCCTTTGCCGAGAAGGGAGAAGTTATTTCACATATATTTCATATTATATATTTCTATTTAAATGCACGACAATGAAAGCCGTAATGCTTAACAAAAAATAAGTATGTTTCTGCTAAAACTTGGTTTACAGGCCATCTAGAACTCTTCTACCTACTAAAGAGCTTTATATTCAATTCAAGGAAACTTTTTAAGTTCCACCCGCACCAAATTGGCCTTGTGTCTCCCACTTCTTACAGGAACCCATGGAATACTTTATTTTATAGGTAAATCAGTAAAAACCCAGGCAACAGTTACACTTCCTGAGCAAAGTTATCCTGACAACCTAGTCATTTACCCTCTGGAAATAAGCACATGCAATATCCGCCCATGTGAGGAAATAATATGTTCCAGCTTTAAAAAAATTTACAGCCAACGTCAACCAACAAATATTTATTGAGTTTCTACTACAGGCCAAGTACCCTAGGTATGGCAAAGGAGGTACTGAGTTTTCCCATGACATTTCTTGTTTCATTTCTTTTAAATAAGGACAGTTCATTAATCACAAACTTCAATGGAATTCCATTTTTATATAGACAGATAAGGTTTCTTACATCAATCAATTCAAAATGAGAAGAAATCCTTTATCTTAATCCCTCCCTCCATTTCAAGTTCAAGAATGTGGTAACTGCCACCAAGGTCATATAGAAGTGTGACAACAGGCCCTGCCCTTCCTTAGAGAAAAGTCAATAGAGTTGAGGAGACAAGTACACACTGACACACTTGACGCATGAAATAACAAGGCATGCAATACGCTGCTAAGTGGTGAGGAGTAGAGAGAGTGCAAGAGGGGCTTGGAAAAGGAAGATCAGAGAAGGCTTCACATGGCAGAAAGGGCTCAAATGGCTGTATAAACATGGGTAAAATGTGAATATAGAGAGGTACTCTGGCAGACCCTGTTGGTTGCCTACCTAACACCCATTCACGCCTTCCTGGCAGAGCCTATATTTGTTCAAATATCCTCTCGTCCACATGACTCAGCTCCATGAGTAAATACCAACTGACCTTAACCCATCCTGCTGGTCCCATTCCGGTAACTGGTTTAGGGATAGACCTGTGACCCCAGCTCTGGTTAATGAAGTGAGAGGAAGTCTACCAGGGGTATCTGAGAAAGACAGTTCTACTCCTAAATGAGAATACATTAGAAGGATGACCCTTTTCTCCTTCTAGGTGCTTTCCTGTCTAAGTATTCTATGTGGAGTGATAACAGGATGGTACAGCCCCTCCTGGGGAGAGCACACTAGGAAGTAGGAGAGAGCCTGGGTTCTTGATGACGTGGCTGAGAAACTCCATGAATCAGCCCTGGAATAGTTCTACCACCTTGTCATGTAAGATAATACACTTCCTTACTGTTTAAGTTACTTTTAATTGAGTTTTGTCACTTGCTGCCAAAAGCACGTTAACTGCCTAAATGATAACTATTCTTCTTTTCTTACCTAGTAATAGAATGCTGATTTTAGTCCAGACAATGATATACCCAGCCCAAAAGTCCTGTTTCCCAGCATCCCCTGCTGTTTGGCCATGTGAGATGTGAACAGATGCATTGTGTGGTATGTTCAAGATGGCTTCTTAAAGGAAGCTGGCTACTGGGAACTATGCCCCTCTTTATTCCCTACTTCATCCTATCTACTGCTGAGAATAGGGTCTTGATGGCTACAGCTCCAGTACACAGTCATCTAGTGATCTTGACATGTAAGTGAATACACGAAGAACTACAGAGCAGAATATCAGGGCCTACATCTCTGCCAACTTTGTGGCACATCATAGTAGCTCCAGGTCACCAGGCTGCAGATTTCATATTCAGGTAAATAAAATACAGCCTGGTGTGTTTAAAGACACTGTTACTTGGAGTTTTCCATTATAAACAGTTAAATCTAATTGTAATACAAGAATTTAGGAAAAGACCTAAATTTGGCAAGCCACACTGTAATAAAAGCAGCACAATTAAAGACAGTACATCTAATAAACAAAGACTAGATAGGATAAGAATGTTTCACAGCTGGGTGCGATGGCTCATGCCTGTAGTCCCAACACTTTGGGAGGCCAAGGCAGGAGGATTGCTTGATCCCAGGAGTTAGACACCAGCCAGGGCAACCCCATCTCTACAAAAAATACAAAAATTAGCTGGGCACAGTGGCATGTGCCAGCTACTCGGGAAGCTGAGGTGGGAGGATCACCTGAGCCCACGAGGTCAAGGTTGCAGTAAGCTGCATTGCACTCCAGGCTGGACAATAGAGTGAGACCCTGTCCAAAACTGCTGTTTATAACACCACCACAAAGCAAGAGATTTGTTACATAAAATGTGAATCATCCAAATGATAAAGCACTATGCATTTATTAGATGATGGTAAAAACTAGATGCATTAATATGTAAATATTATAATATGGCAGATATAGTATAAATGGCAAATATAGTAGGAGTCTATTTTTAAAGGAAATTGTATACATATACTCGGAGAAAAGTTTGGAAGGATGTACAAAATATTAACCATAGTTATCTCTCCATGGTAGGATAATGGCTCCATATCTTTCAAATACGATAAATCTTCAAGATTTAAAAAACTGAGTATCCACTTATTTTTTGTAATTGTTTTTAAAAACAATTTTTTATTAAGCATTTTTTATTAAGTCCAGTTTTTATTAAGCATTTTTATAACTACGATTTTTAAAAAAAGCTGAATGTATCTGTGATACAAATATTCTAGCATATCTAAAATGATCATCTTTGAAGTATGCATATAGTCCAAACTAACAGGTAGTGAACAGGGGAAAATGATGAACAAATTCTAAGTCAAAGGTCCCACTAAAGCACATATGTATTGAGTTGAATAAGCATGGCTTGACTAAGAGTGGTCAATGTATGAAAGAAATGACTTGGCCTATTTTCTTGCTGGAAAATTGAATCCCACTAGTAGAAAATCAAACACATTTTCATTCACTTATAGTCACTACTATATTTAGCCAAAGAATAGTCAGTATTGATTAAAATAAATAAATGAACCAGCAAACCATGGTTTCATTTGCCTCTCTACACTTTTGGAACCCCATGCCAAACACTGTGATACTGAACCACTTGATTCTCCTGCTTGATTTCCACTAGTCCCCTATGAAGTTCTGATTAATCAAATCCAAACTCTGATTCCATCACATCTTTCATCACCTTCATTCCTGGGCTGCTAAGCACTATGGGACAAAATGAAAGATGTAGTTGGTTTCACTGCAAATTTATATCATCTAAGCCCAACTCGGTCCTTACAATTCTTCAATAATACTTTCTTCATTTCAGACTGACCCAATTAAACAAATGTTTCCCACAGTATGCCTAGTCCCTAGATCCTAGTGTCCTGTGAATAACTACGGTTTCCTTCTGCCCAGCAGGTCCTCCTTTCTCTTTTCTTCTGCTTCCTTTGGGGACTTCTCAACTCCAAGCAGTCCTACCAGGATGAGTCCAAAACCCAGGTGGCACCATACCATCCCAAACAGAGTGCAAGGATAGGCATATGAGGTCAGTCTGGCCAATCAGGATCCCCCTAGGAGTTTTGCAGTGAGGAACACTTTTAGATATTTATTTTGGGTGCCTAGATGCAACAATGTACTGAAAGGTGTATTTCCCACTCTATGGAGACAGGCTGTTTGCAACAGGAAAGAATGAAGCCAAAACACAAAAGTAGAGACAACTGAAGCTAAGAAACGGAAAGCATGAGAAAACCCTTGTAGCTTTAAGCCTCGAGATCCAATAACATCTGAAGCCAACTCCACTTCTGGACTGTCTAGTTTTATCTACATGCAACAATAAATCCTCTATTATGCCTCAGCTGGGTTTCTGTCTCTTAAACCCAATGAAGTCCAGTCAAATGCAGTACAACTTCTAAGTTTTAGCCACTCTCCAAAAACCGCCTATTAGCAGTCCCCAAATGCCTGTTTCTCGATGAGCTTCTTTACCCAAAAGTCACTTTCACCAACTTACTGAAATGATTCCAAAATACTTAAAGAAGTCAAGGCCCTTTCTCAGTATCTAGTCATGGGCATCTTTCTCCAGCATGTCAGTGTTGATCCCTCATTTCTTTGTGAAAAACCTCTCCTCCCACAGCTCCTGGGGCAGAGTTCTGCCCCAGTTCTCCTGCTCCTCTGGCACTCGGTCTTCTTCCCACACCCTGATTCAAGTGTTTCCCAAGGAGTTGTCTTTGGCCTTCTTCCCTTTTCTTCTACCCTCTTTCCCTTGGCAAGCTCTTTCAGTCTAATGTTTCCAGTAATGACCTCAAAATAAAAGACTCCTAAATCTATACCCATGATATACTATTCTATAATCTATGCCCTTCAATCTCTATCGTGGACTCTACTCCTGAATTTCCAGATGCCTCCACCATAATCCCACCTGAACTCCACATGTATGTTAAAAACAGCATTTAATTATCTTCTCTTCTAAAAAATTTTCTCTTTCTGCATTGTTGCTAATTTTGTCAAAGCACCAGCAGACTCCTGGTAATCCTTTTTTTTTTTTTTTTTTTTTTTTTTTTTGAGATGGAGTTTCGCTCTTTTTGCCTAGGCTGGAGTGCAATGGCGTGATCTCGGCTCGCCGCAACCTCCGCCTCCCAGGTTCAAGCAATTCTCCTGCCTCAGCCTCCCGAGTAGCTGGGATTACAGGCATGCGCCACCACCCTGGCTAATTTTGTATTTTTAGTAGAGACAGGGTTTCTCCATCATGGTCAGGCTGGTCTCGAACTCTTGACCTCAGGTGATCCACCTGCCTCGGCCTCCCAAAGTGGTGGGATTACAGGCATGAGCCACCATGCCCAGTGACTCCTGGTAATCTTAAAATTCAGTGTTAATGATGTTACCCCTATCATCCCAGCCAAGACATTCTCCTGATTCTGTTTCCATAACATCTTTTGAATAGGTGCCCTCCTCCTTCTTCCTGCCTCCCATCTGCCCTAATTCGGATTCTCATAATTCTCACCTAGACAATTGCCATTGGCATTTTCATTTCTCCCTGAACTCTCTCAATTTCAAACTCTCTGCCATGAGACTACATTTATCGAAGGTCATATTGAACAAATCATTCCCTAGCTCAAAAAAACTTCAAGAGTCACTCAAGAGTTTAAACTCTGTCAGTCTGCCAAAATGTCCTTAGTCTAGCCCCAAACTCTATGTATCTTTTCCATAACTTCCTTTCAATAATTCAAAATTGCAACCAAACCAACCATTTTTACCACCTATCCCAGTCTCTGTCCCCATCTTTGCTCACACTCCTCTGCAGATCCTTGCACATGTTCTCTTGAATAACTCCTCCTATCCCTCAAGGCTCTCCAGAAATGCCATTGTTCCTTCTTGCTAGAAGTAATTTCCCTTCTGATCTGAACTCCCATAACAAGTATACCATCCCTCTCCCTTGAAGGCAAGAATCCCCTTTGGTGCACTGAACGTAGTGGTTCAGCCAACAAAAGTTTGTTGAATGTATTATACATTGTCTAGCAAGTCCTTCCTCATTCCCCTTTCCACATCTATAGGGGCATAGTCAGATCTGGGATTGACACCTAGCTTATAATGAGCTATGTAAACTTGGGTCAGTAACTTAACCTCTCTGATGAAAAGCTCAGGCTATCCATCAGCAAAATGGGAATAAAGATAGCTCACAGAGTTTTATGAGTTAAAACAAAACAATGTTTTCCAGAAGGGCCTATGTGGCGTATTAGTACAAGCTCCCTCATGATTTCTCTGTTTTCACCCTTAATCTCTACTCTGAGAGCTCCCCAAATGACACACTATAGGGAATGGCTTGAGTAAGATAAGTAATACTCCTATATGACTTCTGTATGTGCTTCCCAACAATAAGGGCGGTGATCTTTGCTAATATTTTTAACTGTGAAACATCACCAGAGCAACTGAGGAATTATTTTGCTTTTTCTGGGACATTACTGCAGTCAATAGAGCTTATCTGAGAAGGCTACATCAGGGGAGTAAACGTTAAGTGAGTCAAACTTTAGTTTGGAAGCAAAGGGAATTCCTTGTATTAGAAGAGAACAATAGCTACTTTGTACAGCTCTGAACAACCCAGAAAGACTATTTTGAGACTAGGCATCTCAGAGATACAAAAATTGGTAAGATATAGAAGAGATGGCATTGAACTCTGTAACGTCTAATTCTGGCTCAGTTACATATTAACTGTGTTACTGCGGACAAGCCACTTATCTACTATTGGGTCTTGATATTCCCATCTGTAAAATGGTATGGCTAATTAAGGAAATTTTATTCTGGGAAGAACTCCTTGTTCACAAATTTGTTCAGTAAACTTACTACAGGAAATACTGGGCAGCTGATCACCTTTGACAGTTAGATGTTGACCTACTTAGAGTTGCAGGTAATAGTGAGTGGATGGTCCCTTTAGCTTCCCTCCAATTCTGTGCCTTTTGAGGCAACATTATAGCTTAGAAATTAAGAGCAATGACTTGAATCAGATTAACATAGATTCAATTCCTGGCTGTGCTTTTATTCTATGAGCACAGTTAGGTTTTCCACCTCTCTAAAGCCTCCATGTCATCATCTGTAAATAAGTAATAATAAACTCCTCATAGGGGTCTCAAGAGTATTAAATGCAGTAGAATATATTTTTAGCACATAATTTTTAGCATTAACTTTGGTAAAGACTATGAAAAAATAGTTTTAGAAATTTAAAATGAATTATTGAAACACAGGAACCAGATATAATTTATTATTCTGGATAATATCCTGGACCAGATTTTTTTTTTCTTTTTCTCTAAAGGATATCAGTGGGACAGCTGTTGAAATTTGAATAAGAATTGTAGATCAGATGATAATATATATCAAAGCTAGTTTTCTGAGTTTGACAATTGTCTTGCAGTTATTCAAGAGAATATCCTTGCGTTTCTGGACTACACAATGCAATATTTAAAGATTTATCTACAATTTACTCTCAAATGGTTCCGAAAAATATGTACATATATTTTGTATGTGTGTGGAGAGAAACAGAGAGAGAAAGTTAACATTTCAGAAATCGGAGTGAAGGATATATGAAAAATTATGCTTGCAATATTTTCTAAGTCTGAAAATACCTTAGTACAGAATATTATATTGATGTGTGTGCAGAATGTTTTTAAATATGTTTTGTATATGCTATTATGAGTTGAATTACATATATGAATTGATAGCTGTATTTGACATATGTTATATGTGTGTATAAATATGTAATTCAATTATTTCAAACTATTTAATTTGACCCACCCCTGTTTTTATTTGATTTTAAAACTTTCTGTCTAAATTATTTACCAGTCCCCTTCTGTAAAGCAGTAATTCCATTTAGAAATAACTGTCCTATAGGTGAAATAAAATGACAGGTAATCTTCAATTAGTATTGAGAGACCTAAGTTTCACTTTAGGTCTTGTGAAGAGACGTAAGTTTCACTTTAGCATCGTGAAGTCTTCCAAAGTCAAATTATGTTTTGAAACGACTGGAATTATCCTAGTCATATAGTGTGCATTAAACAGTAACTGTCCAAGTGCCAAAGCTGGCAATGGCTTCTACTGCTTTGCCACATCAAAGTAACAGCCACAGCAATTTTTTCAGTGACAGACTATGGAAAATTAGCTGGATATTCCTTCTACTGTTTCTAACTCAATCATTTTCACAGCTCCAAATTTCAGCCATCCCCCAAATGACTACTGATACCCAACAAGCCTAAAGGAGAGCCAAAGCCACGTCTGACAACATCAGGTCAGGCAGCAGAGCCTGTCAACACTAAGTGAATGTTTTCTTTAATCTGGCTTTCCTTTTACAATGCAAACAGAAACTGCAACTTCTATCCCCAAGCAAAACCATCTCTCTTCCAAATAACTTTAAGGAAGACTGCAATGTTTAAGATGATTAGTGAAATTTCTCACGGCGACATAGCACTTTATGGTCACAAATCACTTTTACATCAATTATCCCATATTCCCTTTACAGTACTTCTGTGAGAAGTTCCATTGTAAAGAATAGGAAAGTAAAGTGCAAAGATTTCAGAACCTTGCATGTACGGAATTTGGGGCCACAATCTATGTTTCTATATTCCCAAAAGGTGTTGGGGGAGAGCAGGAATCACTAGGTAACACTATTTATGAACTATAAAACTTTCAGAAAGTAGGTTAAATATACAGAAGGAGCAGGATTGGAAAAAGAGTGAGAAAAAAAGGTTAAATGTGAAAACAAAACAACTGGCAACAATAGTATCTAAAGTACATTTCACTGAAAAAGTTGGATGGAATATTTTCCTGAGAACAAATATATTATCACTCACAGTGTTCCAGAAAGAACTGGGCTCTAGGGACCTGACTTCAAGTCCCAGCAAAACAACATACCAGGCTCACGAACTCCAATAGGCCATTAACCTCGTCAGCTCAATGTCTACCTTTGTGAAACTGACTTTCCTTTCAGAGTTATGGGAATGGACTTCTGTTCATTGTAAAGCTCTAGACACAATACTATTTACGATCCTATCTTTATAAAATGGAATTCTTTGGGCCCCAAATAGATCAGCTGTCTGTGTTCTCAGTCTCAGCAAACGGCACCCAGTTATTTGGGGCAAAAACCCTAGTCTCATTCCTATTACTCATCCAAATATCAAATTAAACTCCTTTAGGACAAATCTAAATTTCTTATCTTAAAATGACCCTTCATTATCTGGCCTCATCTCCTGACATTTTTCCGTATGTACCCTTTAGTCTTGCCATAACAAGACACAACTTTATGTGTCCTAAAACTTCTGAAATTTTCCATCTCCATGCTTTCCACATGCTATGAAGTTCTTCCTAGAACACCCTTACTACTACCCTCATTTGGTTAATTCCTACATGTCCTTCAACACTCAGCAGAAGCTATTGTGGACGACTTTCCCAAATGCTACAGTCTTAAGAAAATACACTGTTTTAGGCCTCTGTCCCTGCACATGCGTCTTCACCATGATGCAACAAGTGTTAGTTTCATTTCTCCCTCTAGATCAATGTTGTCCAATAGAACTTTCTGCAATGATGGAAATGATCTACATCTGTACTGTCTAATATAGTAGCAACTAACCACAGGCAACTATACGAGTACTTGAAATGTGGCTAGTTCAACTAGGGAACTGAATTTTTCATTTTATTTAATTTTACTTATTTTAAATCTAAACATAATAGCTACCTGTGGCTAGTGGCTACGATGCTGGACAGCACAACTCTAGAGGGTCAGTCAACTCTGAAGATGGGTCATGCTTGTATCTGTATTCCCAGCACCTGCCACCTTGCATAG
This sequence comes from Papio anubis, assembly GCF_008728515.1. NCBI lineage: Eukaryota > Metazoa > Chordata > Mammalia > Primates > Cercopithecidae > Papio > Papio anubis. The sequence goes on from NC_044987.1 coordinate 86,734,023, forward strand.
TGTAGGATTCAGAGTTTATTGAAAGAATAAGGAAATGTATAAGTATTCATACATACTTTCGTATTCTTGGGAAGTGATTTCTCCCAATACCCCAAGCATTCTATCACATTCAAACATTCACTACATCAAATTTTGCCAAACCCAGTCACATCTTGTAAAGCACACCTCATTAACTAACATGGAAAAAACCCTCAGCAAATAATTTCTACTCAGGGCATTTGGCTTCATGATCACTCTTAAATGACTTCCAGATGACTCCAAGACAAAGTTATGCTGTTTATGAAATATTACAATAGTCATGGCAGCATCATTTTGGAATGTCAAAATCAACTACATTGTTTAATAAGGAAAAAGCATAGGCTTTTTATATTTATTTTAGTATTTATATTAATGTGAAAAATAAATTCCCTTGAATGCCTACAGTACTGTAAAAGTTATTAAAGACTATTTTGAAGTATTCTTTAAAAATAACATTCTGCTCTCCTAACTGAATTCATTTTTAACTGAATTCATTTTTGAAATACCATACAACATTTAGAGAGAGTATACGGACTTGATTTGATGGGTTTCATTACTATGATAGGAGAATATGGAGAGAATATGACCTTGCTACAAAGAATGAGCAGCCAAATTCAATTTGATTCCAATTAAAAGTCCTGGTTGGCAGAATTCATGAGGTTGGCATATGGTTGGTTATTTGAGATTTTAAGAAATCCAAGACGTGAACTTCGCTAAGCAGATTAACCAGGTTTGACTCCACATCCAGGTCTTCACTTCCAAATTCCTTAAAGATAACCGACAATCAAAGGCATCAACAAAGATGGTCTGCACACAATGGCCCCATCCAGAATGAGGGGAGCTTCTCCATTGCTGGCCTGGTACATTACCTATCCCATAGTGATTAAATTATACAATGGCTGAACAACCATTTGTTAATGTCCTTCCATTGCATAATTACTTCTGTAAAGAGAGACTAATCCTATAGTGTCAAATTGTATGTGAAATAAAAAGGAAGAGGTAAAGCATCTTAAGGCTGGATAAGGGGGATGGAGGTGGAAACTTCAAATGGATGGTTTGCTTCTTTTAAACTCAATTGAAAAATATTAATTAAAAATAAATTTATTACAAAATAATTAATGTTCACTATAGGAAAAAAAAAACATAGGAGGCAAAAATAAAACATATACTTTTACCCAAAGATAACATTTGGTATATACTCTTCTGCTTTTTTTTCTTATGCACTTTGAAAATAGTAAAATAAACATTGGCCAGCATTTATATAACATTCATTCTGTTTCATGTACTGTCCTAAGCATTTAACATAAATGAATTCACTCTGTCTTCACTAGAACACTATGAGGGAGGGACCATTATTAGCTGCACCTTTCAGACAAAGAAACTGAGCAGAAAGAATAATTTGACCTAGCTCATAAACTTGTAAGTGGCGAATAATCTCTGTTCAACTTTTGCTGTGGGAGCATTATGTTCGACTAACTAGTGTGGGAGGAAACATTTCTCTGTATTAAATCTTTAACTACTACTTCAATATTCTATGAGAGTACACAACCTGGGTATCTTATTTGACTCCTGTTCCCCATTCTCTAGGGGAGGGGCCAAGCTAAAAGATGGAGGACATTCGCTGACTTGGATCTAATACTCAACAGCTGGGCTGTATGACACAATCTGTAATATGAATTTAGATTCCTTCAGGGCTATATCTCTTTGATGTTCTTAGTATCAAACTGTCACCCTCCTACCTCTATATATTATATAATCCATTAGCTTGGCCTTTAGAAGCCTATATTAACTTAATTCAAGTCGATTTTATTTTTTCTCTGGGATTCTTAAAATATAATATACAGTTCCCAATTCTTTTAAAACCCAAAGTGCCTATTTTGATTATGGATTTCAAAAAAGTGTGGAGAGCACAACAAAAAGGAGGTTGAAACAAGGAGAAAATATTTCTACAGTGCAAACTGTTAAACTGGAAATGTAAGATGCAACTGACAAGTTCAGAAACGTTCTCAAAGTTAAAGGTGCTCATAGAGACCTGGACAGTGTTTCATGCCTTCACCCCATTTCCAAAGGTCATCTGCAATTGTCCAAGGGGTCCTACCCTCAGTTTTCTGCTGGCTTGCTGTTGAGATTGTTGCTCAATGACCCTGAAACACCTTGTGTTATTTTTTGTGGTTCTGTTACCCATATAGCAACTCCTTGGCAACAATGGTAATTATACAGCAGCCTTGTTATCTCAGAATAACACTGTAATTAACTGGTGTCACTGCAGCATTTGCAGTTATAATAATTGCAGCAAAAAAGTCCTGTGGAAGTAGCATTTTTTAAGTTACGGCTTTCAAAAATAGCTTCGGCAACTACGCTACTTAGAAAACCAAGTTTATTTCCTCCAAGAAACATGATTTCCTCCTCACAAAGCCCACTGAAACTAAGCTATCAGAATGTCTCCTAACAGAAAACATCAGACTTTCTCTGTAGCAAAAGCTTCCAAAATGAATTGGGGAAAAAGTCATACACACACATTTCTCAAAGTAATACTTACAGCTCTTCTAGAAAAGGAAAGTTCTTAAATGCATCTTCTGGCAACTGAGTAATGTTGTTCATACTGATATCCCTGGAAAACATAAAGTTAAGAATATTGTTAATTAAGTGGCATGAAGCTTAAAGCATTTAATCCAACAGAAAACTAACTAGGTGCTACAATTTTGTGAAAGGGCATAGAAGACACATAGAAACAGTCACAATTTGGCTTCAGAATGCAAAATTCAGAAAACACAGAAAAGCTAAATGTTTTGTTATAAATTATGTCACATAATTTAGAAATATACTCAGATCCTGTATTTTCCCCTCTTAAGTATCATTGGAAAAAAAGTCTCAAACTACCTACAATAAGTGGGCCAGGGTGACTTCCCTGTGCTCTGGTATTCATGGCAGTACACATACCTATCAAAATAAACCAATGACTACTCTAGGAACGATACATAGAATTTGCAGGTGAGGGTGGCTTCTGGAGTCACTCAAGGACAATAAAAGCATATCCTAGCTCTACCCTAGTCATATTTTCTTCAAAACCTATAAAAGTCCTCCAGGTAACAGTTGTCAGTGGATTTCATGTTCTGCCTATGAACAGATGCAGGCTAAGGGCAAGTGCATACATGATAGGTATGCGGTCCATTTCCAGTTTTCCCTTAAGAGCGTCCACAGAAAGAAAACTCACCCAACAATATAACTCAACAATTCACTAGTTCAAACAGCTAAAAAATACTTTATTAACCATTTCCCTCTTCCCTGGCAGCTGCCTTTTGAACTGGCTTTCTCTGCCACACTCCACTTGAGGTCAGCACCGTGAAAGACAGGTTAAAACAGCCCCATAAGGGAAAGTCCCAGCATGCGCTGGGGCAGTGGAGCTGCCTCCTTCAGTTCCATGGTGTTTAATTCTGTGGCTGAGCCCTTGGGTCTCCCCTCTCGAGAACCTGGCATGAAAGTTCACATGTGAGACATGCCCATTAGTACAGTACATATATTGGTATGAGGAAGGAGAAGAGAAATGAAGCATATCAAAGTCAGCTAACAATACTAATACTGTGTTATTACATCCATTCCATCAGGTAAAATTTTCTTTTAAAGGAGGCGACACCTTCAGTATCATGCCAGGTACAACCTTTCTCCCCATCTTTCCTCTCACTAAAATTTAGAAATGGAATCCACATCCTTTCTTACTAGACTTTCCCAATGCAGGTTTGGAAAAGTTTTTGGCTTGGGAATAACAGTAACAGTAGCAGCAACAAAAACAGCAGGAGCAGCAGCTAAGATGCAGTGCATGCTTGTAACATGGTAAGACTAGACAGAAAATCTTACTTTACAAATGGGGAAACTGAGGCTTACTGAGGTTAAAAAAGCTTCCCCAAGACCATTCAACAAGCGGTATAACAGAAAACACCAGAGCCTATGACGTTAAGTGCAAATCATGAGTCTTCTTAAGTATTATTTGAATCCTGTTATTAATACTTCTCTCCAGTGGTAGTCAAAATGTAAAACAAATACTTGAGTCCCATCAAGCTTAAAAACTGGGAAGAATAATGCCCCTAACACCTTCACATAATTATCCATGAATCTCTGGAAGAGCACTTTTGCTTGACAACTGGGGTTTAAAAAAAAAAAAAAAAAAAAAAAAGGAGGACCAGGAATAGCTTTAGCAATTAAGGAACCAACATTAACCAATACTAATATACATTTCTTAGCACAAGAAATTTCCCTTTAGATGAATCTTATGACCACAGAGACATAAGTGCACTCTAAAATTTTATATCACTGAAAACAACTCAAGTCCTACTAAAGAAACTTATAAGAAAAGTCAAATTACTATGCTTCTCTAGGAATTACTATTTTAAAACCCAGGCCTCAATACTACTTTAGTCAGTGATCATTAGCCCTGGGGGAAGGGGAGAGGAAATGCTTTGTGTTTCATAAACACTCTAGCAAGATACTGGAGAAATGGCATCAAAACAGGGGCAGAAAAGGCAGGCGCAACTCCCACCCTGCCACATAGCCATTGTGTGATACTGGGCCTCCATCTGCTCATCAGTAAGTTGAAGCTGATTGGTTGGGTGGCTTCCTGGCCTGACATGATATACTGTCGCCTTTATACTGACATTATATGCTGATTCACCCTTTTCTGTAGTTTCTTCATGGAGGAGTCCACCTTTTCAGATAAAAACAGATGAGATTCATTTTACAGAATGCTTCTGAAAAATTTATCACGACGCAAAGTTTAAAGACTATCCCTCTGTCATTGTTAAATTACTAAGTCACTCTCATGGGAGATACATTTGGCCTTAACCAGTAAAATCCTTCTCAAGAATACAACAAAACATTTAATCATATTGAAAGCAAAATAATGATCCGATATGAGTAAACAATCATTCTGTAAAATATCACACAGTTGTGGTGCTTTTTAGTCATTCCAATAAAAAGAGAAAGGACAACAATAACTGCTTTACAAAATGAGGCATTCTGCACAGTTTCCTCTAAGCTTGGCACACCTGAATTCAGGTGAGATATCACTGTAACAGAAAAACTGATTAATTTCCTCATCAGAAAAAGGTCTGGGAGAGAACCAATTAATTACCTCACCAGAAAAAGACACATAATTAGAGACAATTTACACCACACTATTCCAGTTTTTTAAAACATGCACACACACACACACACACACAGCTCTCATTTTTTTCCTTATAGTAACAAGACATAACAGGTAGTTTTGCTGTGAGCTGTTAATGCAATTAGTGAGACTCCATATTTACAAACTAATATATGTAAAACACACAGTGAGTTTTTCTTTCAAAGCTTCAGATTCAGGAGCAATACTTATTTCTAAATTTTTCTTAATTTCACACACCCGGAGAGGTTCCCTCTTTACAGATGTTTTCTCTCATACTTTCTGGGATTCAGTTACAACATTTATGAAGTAAAAAGTTGGGGGTGGGGGCAGTGGTGAGCTACAAGATGCTATCTCTGGAGAAGCTCTGGAAACCTGTGGTGACAGAGTATAGATGCGTGGGTATCCATTTAAAATAATGAGGGCTGATGGTGATAAACAACCTATGGATAGTCTTAAGAGTAAATTCTAGACCTGACATTACCAACACCATAAAGAGACTTTATAAATAAGAGGTTAGAAATGATGACCTATGACAATAATTACAAATGTATGAGGCTCAAAAGCCATATAAATTACTATGATACATAAATAAAAGGAAATAAAAGGACGTTGTTTAAAGAATTTTCAGCCAGAAGATGCTCCCACAGATTAGTACCTTCAAATTCACATGAGTAGCACAATCTTACCAGTGGCATCAGTAATAAATCCCAGGAATTCACCTTCTGGGATAGAGAACTAAATATAAATATATATCATATGAGGTCAAAGCACCACCAACTCACAAATATCTCACAAGGGCAATTTCCAGAAAGCTGATGGCCTTACTTGGAGCCAGCATTGAATACAGGCTTTGGCGCCAGACAGACCAAGGTTTACATATGAATTCACTACCACTAGCTGTGTGATCTTTGCAAATTGTTCATCTTTTCTGTGCCCTGGTTTCTTCGTTTGTAAAATGGAGGCAGTAATAACTGAACCTTATAGACTGCTGTGAAGATCAGAAAATGTCAGGTCATGTGTAATAAGTTCAACAAGAAAAAGCTGTTATCTCATCATCATCCCCTGTTTTTGCTGCTCCTGGAAGCCATCTGAATACAATGGACCAAGACCAGACTAAAAGGAGACACCACATTGCCTTTGTTGGCCTTCTCAGAAAGAAATCACTTTTACAGAAGACACTAAATGTTACAGAAGACCTAAAACTTGGAGCGGTTGCTCCTAAACACAAAACTAAACTCCAGAACCCCAGGAGACAAAGATTTTAAGCTGGGAGAACCCTTCGAGATCAAATACTTCATTTAAACAAAAGATTAGAAATACAAAAGCACACCACCTTCCCAGAAAAATAAACATGAACTCCCAAATACCAGCAGTCATTGATTTCAAAATTAAAATTTAAAGGGTGCAATTGTTTAATTGAAACTGCCAAATCTCTCCAGTGGTTAAACTCTCATCTTTTTTCCCCCATAAAATTCACTAATGCTAAAGTATCTACAGAGTAAAGAATATCATGTTTCAACAAGGTACCTTTTAAGATCCCTGTAAAATGATCCCTAAGCGAGCCCAACCAGTTTGCTGATGGGTAAGCATGTACCACTGTGGACTCTAACACTGCATCCTTACTGGGTCTGGGCCTTCTGCCACAGAATTATTTAATTTTAAATATACTGTGATTGACCCAATGTTATCTAAATTTGAACAAGCCCTCCTATTTGTATTAGATAAAACTGTACTGCTACTACTATATTGTTGATTTTATCTCAAATATTACCTGGCAGTTTAAAAAGTCACTGAATTATATACAGGTTCAAGAGAACACAGGGTTCTCTAAAGTGTTCTCTAGGAAAAGAAAAAAAAAATGATGGTGATGTCCATAAACTCAAAAAACACATGTTGATAATGACCAAGAAGGTCACCTTCAAATCTTAAAAATAAATTAAAAAAAAAACAACTCTCCCAATGACTTTTCCAGGGTCTATAGTATGACCAAAAACTAAAAACTAAAAATGAACTTTGCAAAATGCCTCCGGTGGAACAAATTTGAAGGGAAGGTCTCTCTCAACCACAAGTAGTAAAGACACACATAACACCAAAGTTCTAATCAAAGTTCATTAAGGATTTGATTTTTGACACTATTCCATATCTTTGGGCAAGTAATCTCATTTTCTCCCCACCTTTTTATAATAACCAAAGTAACCACTGTTAATTGTTTTTAAAAAATTGAAATACAGAGAAAACCATCCACAATATCAACACCCACTGGTACCACTGCCATATTTCATGAATTTCATTACGTATTTTTTCTATGTATGGTACATATTTTTACAAATCTGAAATCGTATAGTTCTGAACATGTTCATCTCTTGACACCAAAAAGATTCTTCATTTGCAAAATGAAAAAAGTCTTCCTCGAAAATACCTTCAAATGAAAGTGTAAACACTGAAGCCTAATATATATCAATCTATTTTTAGCAGCCCATACATCATGGGATTGGAACATCTTTGCTACTGAAAGCCACCATGTCAAAAGGAATAGAGGTTAATTAAGGGCTTTCCTTTACAAGAGGAAAAGGAGATATCCTGTCATCCATTTAACAAATATTTACAAAATATCCATTATGCACATACGTGCAAGGTACTGTGCGAGGATAGTAAGGCTTTTATGCAAAAAGATGTTATCAATAGGGTTTTTTTTTTGTATTAAACTCCATCAGTCCACTCTATTCTTAACTTGCTATTACTGTTGAAGATATTGTTGCAACATTCAATTAAATTTAACTGTTTTAAAATTGCATTATTTCATTTTGAAAACAAGAACAGCTACATGAAGATATGGCTATTTAAACTGCAGAAATGCGGCCAAAACAGTGTATGTGCCATGTTAGATTTTGCTCCAAAGATATTTTTTGTTGACCCTACATGTTTTAGCATGACTAGAATCCAACCAAGTGTCACAATAGACACCCTTCTAATGTCTGTGCACCATTTCTACTACAAACAGTTTTGAGCAGTAGGATAAACTGGCTCCATGCTGTCTGACATCTTCTCTGTTTTTTTCAGGTACCAAGGCTCAGTACTTCCCAGCAAGAGGAATCCAAAACATGCTTCTCTACAGCCTTGGAATTCTTAAGGGGACAGATGCCACAACACCCATATTGACACTTAAAAATAAACATTAATTACGGCAGAGACAAGTTATCAACTTGTAAAGTCATCTATTTAAGGTACTTCAACATCCTAAGTATAATCTTTCTTAACAACTTGGAAAGGCTAGAGAAAATGTCACCTTCAAATCTTAGAAATGAATTTAAAAAACTTGTTTCTATCAGAAAAACATTTAATTCATTTTATGATCATCTACTTTACTGGATTGAAATATTTTTCTTCTTTTTCTTTTTCTTTTTTTTTTTTTTTTTTTTTTGAGACTGGAGTCTCACTTTGTTGCCCAGGCTAGAATGCAGTGGCACAATCATGGCTCACTGCAGCCTCAACTGCCCAGGCTCAAGCAATTCTCCCACCTCAGCTTCCCAAGTAGCCGGGACTACAGGCAAGCACCACCTTACTCGGCTAATTATTTTTTTATTATTTATAGAGACCAGGTCTCACTATGTTGCCCAGGCTGGTAAAACCTCTATTTTAGTACCTTTTAGGATATTCCCTTCAAAGACTTTCAAAGCTGTGCTGCCATTGTTAAGAAAATGAAACAACACAAAGATTGGGAAGAAATATTTACAAAAATATAAATAATTTCTATTACAATGTATAAAGAACTCTTACAATCAATAATAAGAAAAGTCTGATTTTAAAATGGGCAAAAGATTTGAACAGATACTTCACCAAATAAGATACACAAATGGCAAATAAGCACAGGAAAAGATGTGCATAGTAGTTAATAAGGAAATGCAAATCAGACCACAATGAGACATCTTACAACTATTAGAATGGCTAAAATTTTTTTAAATAGCAGCTGACAATATCAAGTACTGATAAAGATGTAGAACAACTGGAACTCTCATCTGCTGTTGGCAATAAGCAAGATGGTACGACCGCTTTGGAAAACAGTTCGGTAATTTCTCATAAAATTAAACATATACTTATGACTATATGACCCAGGAATCCTAGACATAAATTATATATATTTGCCCCAAACTGGAAACAACCTGAATTAGTGAATGGATAAAGAAATTCTGGTATATCTATACAATGGAATATTATCCAGCACAAAAAGGAGCAGACTACTGATATAAGCAACAACATGGATGATTTCAAACACCTTATACTAAGACAAAGAGGCTAGATGCAACAGGTTACATATTGCATGATTCTATTTATACAGCATTCTGGAAAACGTGAACTTACAGACACAGAAAATTGATCAGAGGTGGTAACAGCTGGGGGGTGGAGAAAAGACTGGCTACAAAGAGGCATTAAAAACATTTATGTGGTGATAGAAATGATCTATATCTTGATTTTGATAGCAGTAACACAACTGTACAGTTTTTCAAAACAACTATATATTAAAAAGTGTGAATTTGGCTGTATGTAATTAAGCCTTAATACCTGTATTTTGTGGGATTTTTTCCTTTATAACTAAGGCATATATGATAGTGTCTCCTCACATTTCTCCTTCAAGAAAAAAAATAATTCATCCTATGTCTAACCATTCTGCAAGTCCTACTCCAAATGAAAAATTGCGATGCATAGCTCTGTCTTGAGAATCGAGAAACATGGGGGCTCTTTTCTGTCTTTGCGATTTTGGCTATCAATTTGTAGCAGAACACTGGGCTCAGTTTCTTCATTATCTCTTTACTAAGCACCTATTAGGTCTGTGCCTGTGTGCGACGATGAGTGAGACATAGTCTCTACCCTCAAGAGCTGTCTGAGGCAGTGAGAGGAACAAAACAAGTAAATACTATGACATGTGTGACCCAGCAAGTGAAGATGATCGAATCAGACCTGGAGCTCAAAAAAGCCTTCCAACACCAAAGCTGCTGTGCAGTTACAAAGGGCAGATCTCACTAATATAAAGTTAAGTATATCACATATAAAAATAAGCATGTTCATGACAATTATTTAGATTTACATATAAAATATATATTACATATAATATACATACACACATGTTCATTCATACACACACGCCTATATATGTATATGGTCATAATATAAACGTAATCCACACTGGGTTTATACTAAAATAAATTTATTTTTGGAAGCCTCTGAACTAGATAATGTGTGTCTTGGGGGAAGGTGGAGGGCGCCTTCCTGTCAGAAAGAATATCATGTGTGAAAGCATGGTCAAATGAGATTAAACCACAGTGGTCAAAGAGATAAAACCATCAAGGAATTAGAGAATTACAAGCAGTATGGTCAAAAAAGATAAGACCACCAAGGAATTTGATCATTATAGGCAGTATGTGTACAAGCGGTGAGAAAAGCTACCCAGACAAGCAAAAACTACATCCCAAAAGGTCTTCATATGTGACCTTCAGAAATCAGAACTTTATTCTAAAAGTGTAGAAAGCTGCCAGCAAAGTTTATGCACATCAAGTTTGCTGTAGAAACGTCATCCTGACAGCCACATATTACAATGGGACGAAGGGAGGGGAAACTAGGAAGAAGAAACCCAGACCTGCTCAATTCCAGCTTCCTTCACTGTAAAATACTGTATACCAACTAACCTCTAAGGCCCTTTCTAAATCTATCATTATTACTCCTACTTCGACATTCCTGCTCCTGCACATTCCATGCATAATTATGGAACCCTAAGAAACCCTTAGATTCATGCTTTTCCTATCTGTATGTGTAGGCCCATTTGCTTGTGTTAGCAAGTATGGGAGTAAGTACAGGCTAAAATAGACCCCTTTCAGAATTATAAGAGTTCAGCAATTAAGAAAGATGCATGACTTCATTTCCAAAGGTACTATTTTATGCTGTAATTGTTTACACTCTTGATGAAGCAATACAGCCTAGGAGACATTTAAGGGTGTGTTCTTCAAGAGGATGCTAACGCTAGAAGGTAGAAAAGAGTGAGGATAAAACACTGGTGTGTAAATATCACAACACAACAAAAGGTATGTGTGGCTTAAATTACAAATTCTTAAAGGGTAACTAAAAAATAAAACTATTGGATGGTGCCCACCTACAAAGAAATAAATAAAATAAAATAAAACAAATAAAACTAATTAGACTAATTCAATATTTTCTAGCTTTAAAACAAGTTTCAGCTTCTTTTGTGTTTTTTTGTTTGTCTGTTTTTCTTTTGGTCTTTTTAAACAGGTTAGTTTTCACAAGTGTGGGATATGTTGTAAAGAGAAAAATATAAAATGCTCTAATTCTGGAGTAATGTCTATTAAATGGCAAAGAAAAATAAATGCCAAAGACAAAAAAAAATTACTTTCCTGTCTCTAATTTGATCAAGAACCCTACCATCTGGCATCACAGGGAATAGATAAGGGTTAAAACTATAATATTCCTTGTTTTCTTCCTACCTAACTGGTGTTCCCAGGCATTCTTTGGGTGTCAACAGCTGTTCTGGTAACCTTACGATGACAAAACGGTGTTTATTACCAGCCAAGACACACAGACAAAATACTATTTCAGTAGTCCATTTAACATCAACAAGAAGCATTATAAAGATTATCGTCTGGGCAAATTGGAAACACTCAATTACTTCATCCTAGCAGACAAAATGCACTATTCATAAAGAAAACAATCCAACAGCATTTAGTATGGCAAATATTCTAATTAACTAAATGGTTTATGTTTTATTATGGCTACACTTATTAACACGACTGATAGGAAAACATTACTTCACCGTCCTTGCCTTCAAACATGCACGCCCACGAAAACTTCTGTTTAGACGCGTATTTTTTAAACTTCGGCTCACAACAAGTAATGGATTGTGAAATCACTTCAATGGGTCAGAGCCAACTTTTTTAAAAAATTGAAATAGGAAAGAATAGAACAGAAAAATGCCAGAATGCATCAAATGCTGTAAAGGTAACTATCAATTCAGGAAAATTTGTTTCAGCATGTACCTGCTTCTCTCTTCCTGATTGCAAACTCTGAATGCCCTGGTTTAGCCCCAAGTTCGAATATATTGTCCATGAAACAGAGTTAAAACCATGAGTTCAAGGAATTGCCTACTCAAGTCAAATATTTCTTATTCCTCCACTTAAACTGAATCAAAATTATAGCTGCCTTCCTAGTACCACAAGCTTGGCCCAGTGATTTTAAAAACCTTTAAAGTTTCCCTTTTCTTTGTCCACATCCTAATCTTTAATATTTTAGTGACATGGGCTCTCTAAAACTGACAGTAACAGTATGAGAGAATGCCAATGAGATCCCATGGGGTATTTAAGAGAATTTCTTACACTTCTATTTTCCACTGTTTCTATAGAACCGGTGGGGTGATAAACTGAGATAGCTCTATTTTCACTCTGCTACCCCTGGGTTCTATTGAGTTTTTATAAGTATACAGTAACATTGTGACATTTTTTTCACTTCCTGTGCATAAAATGTTTATACACAACCTTGATAAAATCATCCCTACGTATTTTGATTTTAAGATTAAAAAAACAAAACAAGGGGGAAAAACCACAAAAAACCTACACTCCAGTAAATCCCTCCTAATGCCCCCAGTCTGAAAGGGGCCTTCCAATAAGCACCGTTTGTACATCCAATAAGTGACCTAGGCAAGAGCAGCTCCAGTTTCTAAGACACTAAGGCACTGACCTCATTATGTTGAGGCAAGAGAAGAATTCTAAATGATGAGGCAATCTATATACCCTGAAGACCAGCTGCCAACCGTCAGGGCCTGAACCCAAAGGCAGGCTCCCTGGGATTTCACCATCCCTGTAATGCAGGCTTGTGGAGCAATCACTTCCCTTCAGGCGATGAGGCGTGCAGACTCCCCTCCCAAACACATACCCCACACACACTCTCTCTCTCCTTTCTCCCCTCTGCTCTGATGGCCATTTTTTAAAGGCTTATAAAAATGTATTCTCTCCTTAAAGAAATGACTCAAAATTATAACTGGAATGACTCAATTGTTTCTATTAACTGTAAGACAACAGACATTGATAATGATGATTTATAAAATGTCACTAGAGATATTCCCTTGGGAATGACTTATAACTCATTAAAATCACTAATGATTTATTCAGTATAGAAGAGGCTGTGCCATCAGAGCATGACAAGGTCCTGAATCTTGGGGAGCAAATATTCTTAAACCTGGTTTGTAATACTCCTGGACAGCTCCACTTGTGACAAGTCTTTAAGTTCTAAAAGTCCCAGAAACAAAAAGTTTAAATTATTTTTAATTTCTGCAATCAATACGAATAATATGGTCCCTTGTTTCTTTCTCTAGGGAGAAAACAACGTGCTGCCATGAAATTTGCTTAATAAGAAAAAATAGAGAACGAGGCATACACACACCCAGACACAAACACAAATTTCACAGCAGAACATAGTTTTCTGTCCAGAGAAAGATGACTGAGAGTTACTGCTTTATGACATTTACCTGAGAAAATTTCTCAATTCTGCCGCTGATCTGGTTTTTTACTGAAGCAGCTTCTGTTACTAAATTAGTAAGCAGAAAAACAAATGTCTTAGAAAATAAGCTCCTACAAGGAAGAGAATACCTAATTCCTCTAACCTCCAGCAAAACCAGCCACACACCTCTGATTCACATACCTACACACACACATATACATTATAAAGAGAATAATCTTAAAGAATATAAGGGCAGGCACAGTGGCTCACCCCTGCAATTCCAGCACTTTAGGAGGCCGAGGAAGTAAGATTGCTTGAGTCCAGGAGTTCGAGACAAGCCTCAGCAACATAGTGAGGCTGCTCAGGAGCCTGAGGGAAGCTACTCAGAGGCTGAGGTGGGATGACTGCTTAAACCTGGGAGGGTGAGGCTGCAGTGAGCCAAGATGGCACCACTGCACTCCAGCCTAGGCGATAAAGTGAGACCCTGTCTCTCAAAAAAAAAATATACATAAAAAATAAAATAAAAAATAAAGAATGTAAGTTGGAGGGTCAACTCAGATACCATGAAGTAGGTGACAATAATAATATATTCTGGTTGGCCTGGTACAATTCCAGTTTATAGTTATTGTCTCAGCATAGTTCTTTTTTTTTTTTTTTTTTTTTTGGAGACAGAGTCTCACTCTGTCACTCGGGCTGGAATACATGTAGCACAATCAGAACTCACTGCAGCCTCGACCTCCTGGTCTCAAGAGATTATCCCAGCTCAGCCTCCTCAGTAGCTAGGACTACAGGCATGCAGGGCTAATTTTTTAAATTTTTTTGTAGAGACAGGATCTTGCTTTGTTGCCCAGGCTGGTCTGGAACTCTTGGCCTCAGTGAAGGTCCCACCTCAGCATCCCAAAGTGCTGAGATTATAAGAAGGAGCCACCATAACCAGCCTCCATCATAAATATTAATAGTACACCCTTTCACTCTCAAAGGTATCCTACTATGGACAGTAAATGAACTGACCATTCCACTAATAGCAGTAGATATGGCTGAATGAAGTTGGGTGGGTTGTGATGGGAAGAGGTAAAATTTTTGGTTTGGACTGCCTTGGGAAAAGAGCTTGAATAAAAGGCTAATTCCTCATCTGTACAATATTATAATATTAAGAAAAACTTAAACTTATGGAGAATCTGTAAAGTTTATCAATATCTCTTTGATCGATCCCCTGCTCTTCTTCCTGGACCCCTATGCTCCTCTGTTAGGGTAGGGTCTGTGTTTTGCTCACTGTTGTATGCCAAGCCTCTAGTACCATGTGTGGTCATAGCAACTGTTGAGTGAATGATGTGCCAGACATTGCATTAAATGCTTTACATAGTAATAGTAGCAAGTACTTACTTGGCACTTCCAAAGAAAAACAGGTCTAATAGTTTTCCAGCCATCTAAATCAAAGGGCTGGTTGCAGGAGGAAAGAAAGGGAAGACATATAAAATATCTTCTTTACATGTGACACCTAATAAGTTTCTGGGAAAGACCAGTATTTCCTATGGACAGAGCATTAACAACAGATTTCCTCCCTGTCTATTGCTACAACCAAATAATTTTACATGCAAACACATTGGGGAAAAAGCAGGGAAGAGAGTAAGGTTTTCATTTAAATACAAGTTACTGCGTTAAAAATAGCTTGGGGGGAATGATGTAAAACTGGATTTCAGTAAAACTAATTTTTCTTCCTCAAAATTTCAAAATACATGCTTTATCCTATAAATAGTATCTCACAGAACCACTGAACTAGAAAGCATAGTGGTTACCAATTTCCCCAAGCCAGCCCAAGAGCCTGCTGTATAACTCTTACTAGATGTATAACCCTGGGCAAGTCCCTTAATCTCTGTGCCTCAGTTTCTGCAAGTGTAAACGGGGATAACGATTCTGACTTTAGAACACTGCTATAAAGATTAGATGACATGAGCTCTGGCGAATGCCCAGCTCATAGCAAAGAGTCAGTTATTATTATTTTTCTATTACCACCAACATGCAACACCATCTAATCTAACCATCTCATTTTAATAATGAGGGAACTGAGACCCAGAGGGGTTAAATAATTAATTAAAGCACCAAGATCAGACTCCAAATGATAAATCCTGGTCCATGATTCTTTCCACTACCTTAAGCTGGATTGTGTTGCAGTTATGTTTTAAAAATATGCTTTGGAATTTGGGAAAATAATTTCCCCAGAAACAATGGTCAAATGGTGCTTAGACTATGAGGTTAATGGGTCAGAGCGGGGTGAGCCCCTCCCTGTAGCTAAACTAATGACTTAATGTTACAACAAAACATCAAAACAAAGAGAAAAACAGTACTACCAGTACCTAACCAAGGAAATGCAGGAAAAGTCTCTTCTTGCTTATTAAGAATAATGGCCCTTGTAGAAGTTTAATAAATTTAAAATGAGGCAAAATTTATAACATGGAATTCTGGGTACCTTTAAAAGGAGTGGATGTGCTATTGATGGTAATATGTTCAGTTTTACTTAAAAAACTCACAGCTTTTCTGGTTGTTGATCAACATATCTTTATTGGCGTGATGAGCAAAACATTCCCTCTGATCTTAAGGGGAAAAAGAGCAGCTGTATGCAAGTGGGGAAGACAGCCAAGTAAAGGAGTACAGGGAAGGGCCTCTGAAACGAAAGAACAGCTGGCACGAAGGTAGAGTCTAGAGGACAGAGCCATTCAGGAAACTGCAAGTAGACAAGTATGGCTGGGTTATGGGGCTGCACATTGGCAGATGGAGGCTGGGGTCTCTGAACAACCTAGAAAGATAACCCAGGCTCATATTACAGTTGCCAGGGAAGTTCCATATAATATAGAGTTTGAGAATGGAACAAGAAGGTATGAAATATTTTTTAAGGAACATAAACAAGTTTGCTTTACAAAGAAATTCTGGTGGGTAGGCACAATTTTTACATTCCCTACACCTTTGCAACTACTTTTATTGAAACAGCACATTGGCACTCTTCTCCTGGCCCACAATGAGTGATGTTAGAAGTAGCAGCTTCAAGAAACTGATTGCTATGCATATTCCAAGAATGCCAATGAGGTTACTATTCAGGAAGCTACACCGAATTCCCTTTATCAGAGCCCTTGGGAAAAAAGTTCTCTCTGACCTCAATTCCAAGAATAGCTGCGTTTCTCCTTCACGACTCATCTTTTTTATCTTATGGACAACGTGGAATCACAGAAATGGACCCTCTTTCCCTATCAGCTAAAGATTCTGTGAGCCAAAATTGTAACCTGATGTTTACAAATGCGTACATTAGGTGAGCAGCTTCAGTAATTCCTGTCCTGGATTCGTATTTTCTCACCCTGTTTGGCAAGAGTCGGGGGTTGGGGGTGGTTCCTGGTCATCTCATCGACTTATTTTGCATTTTATCTTACGCATTTTTTTGATAAGCTATCTTGCATTCTTTTTCTTTTTTTCTTTTTTTTTTTTTGTGAGATGCAGTCACCCAGGCTGGAGTGCAGTGGCACAATCTCAGCTCACTGCAACCTCCGCCTCCCAGGTTCAAGTGATTCTCCTCCTCCAGCCTCCTGAGTAGCTGGGATTACAGGCATCCATCACATCTGGCTAATTTTTTGGTATTTTTAGTAGAGACTGTTTCACCATGTTGGCCAGGCTGGTCTCAAACTCCTGACCTTAAGTGATCTGCCTGCCTTGGCCTCCCAAAGTACTGGGATTACAGGCATGAGCCACTGCACCCGGCTTATCTTGCACTCTTTTTGGAATAAAATGGATTATATTAGTATCTTGTGAGCAGCCTCTATGTGCCTGGCATGCATACGCCAACAAATGCCCAAACATATCTTGCTTGGAAGTATAAAAAGGTGATTGCAGAGTCAAGAAGGAAAGATCAACTCTGAGGGATAAATGAGATCCTGAGCCAAAAGAGCAGCACAAGGGACAGAAAGGGATAGATAGATAAGAGCCCCCTCAGGGCGCAGAACCAGTAGAACTTTGTTACTGAATGTTACTGATTAGAGGTTGGAAAAAAAGGTGAACTTTTCTTTTTTTTCTTTTTTTCTTTTTAAGAGACAGGCTCTTGCTATGTTGCCCAGGCTGGACTCAAACTCCTGGGCTCCAGGGATCCTCCTGCTTTGGCCTCCCAAGTAGCTGGAACTACAGGCACGTACCACTGTGCCCAGCTTAAAGGCAAACTCTGAAGATGACATGTTGGTTTTTTGGTCCATGTGTCCGGTACAGTGATGCTGCCGTCACTTGGAGACACAACAGGAGGAAACTGTGTGTTGGGTCTGTTGGGTCATGTGTTGTTATCCAGCAGGGAGTTGTAAATTCAAGCCTAGAATTGAGAAGAAATGTCAAAGAGGAGGTAAAGGTGAGGGAATGGGCAACATGGAGCATTAAAACTGCAGAAGTGGATGGCATCACTTAGAGATAAAGAGGAGAAAAATAAAGAAAACGGCTGAGAAAAACATTTCTAGACATAACCAAAGTTGAGGAATAGAAACAGAGCAGGCACAGTGGCTCACGCCTGTAATCCCAGCACTTTGGGAGGCTGAGGTGGGCAGATCACTTGAGGTCAGGAGTTCAAGATCAGCCTGGCCAACATGGTGAAACCTCGTCTCTAGTGAAAATACAAAAATTAGCTGGGCATGGTGGCAGGCGCCTGTAGTCCCAGCTGCTCAAGAGGCTGAGGCAGGAGAATCACAAACCCCAGAGGTGGAGGTTGCAGTGGGTTGAGATTGCACCACTGCACTCTAGCCTGGGCGACAGAACAAGATTCCCTCTCAAAAAAAAAAAAAAGGAATAGAAACAGGAAGGGGAGGTGGGAAGCAGGAGTGATCAGGAAACAGAGGAGGAACCTAAAAGAAAAGCTTCCAGGACAGAAAGTGTTCTGCTGTCCAAGGTTGCAAAGGAATCTGTAAATAGAGGAGCCACAGGATTTAGTAATTAGATCATTTGTCTATATGTTTATCATAGCATGAATCTCACGCATATTAACTATGACTAAAAATTTTTTTCCCTTATTTTGGCTCTGGAGCAGAACAAAGAAAAGGAGAGAATTTCCTGAGGTGACTGGGCAAGATTTAAAAGAGCAAAGGAAAAGAAACACAAGGTTTGAAGAGGATGTGTGTAAACATGTGAGAAAGAGACTGCCTGAGGTGGATCTTCCTGGGCTGGGATCCTGAGAGACAGGAAGAGGGGGGACCTCCATGTGACTGTTCCCCCTGCAGCCCTGCAGGGCAGGGGGAAGTTCCCCCATCAGTGAGCAGGTGGGGCTACCTCCTGACCACACCTCAGCAGGGTGCAGTGGTGTAGATGGGGCCCCAGACATCTGTGAGTACTTGGCATCTATTCCTTTATTCTCTGACTCCAGTATGGTTCATTCTAGGCTCACTTTCACGTTGAATGTACTCCTCTCACTCCTACATCACAACTATGTATTTTTTTCCTAGTGTGTTTTCTCAGCTCTTCCCCAGCTATAGTAATTAATTCAAAGACGCCATCACTTAAGTGCCAATCAAAGCTCCATCGAGATCCAAGAAGAACAATAGTATGCTTATATGCAGTCTTTTAATTTAAATTACCAGTTGAGTCACTACATGCCAACAATTAAGCAATGACACACACACAGATTATACTCCATGTTAATAGGGCTAAATCAGAGATCTCAGAGAACAAGTTGCCCTGGACAGCCAAGCTTTCCAGATAGCTGAGGTTTACCTTCAGGGGAATGGAGGAGGTGGAGGCACAGACACTTAAATAACTTGATAATGACTATTTTTCTAATATGTTATTTGTGCTTCTCTGCTTTCTAAAACAGCACATAGGAAATATAATTTAAGCTTTTCACGGGCCTCCATTATGAACATCCCCAGGCGGTGATAAGCCAGTAGAAACAAAAACAGTGCATTCCTCCAGCTCACTTCTATCTTGTTTCTCCACCCCTCGACCCCTTGCCTCAATCCAAGCCATCACCATCTCTCCCAGGACCACGACAGTAGCCTTCTGTCTGGTCTCCCTCTTTCCATGCTTGCCCCTCTGAATTCAACCTACACATGGCAGTCAAAGCAATCTTTTTAAAACAAGAAGACAATTCATGCCCATCCAGTGCTTAGCACTCTCTTTGTTCTATATCAAGGCCCTACCTGAACTTGCTCCTGCATCCTCCCCAACATCATCTCAAATCATCCTCACCCCACTCCCAGCTCCCCCAACTCCCACAAGAACGCAAACCTCTCCTCCTTCCACCTTTGCACTTGTTCTCTGCCTGGTCTACTCTTCCCTAGCTCTTCCCATAGCACCTCCTTCTTATATCCTGGTTTTATCTCAAATGTCACCCCTTCACAGTCTCTCCTTAGCCCCCCTAAAATGGCCACCAGTTAACTCTATATTACCAACCAGTTTATTTCCTCTGTCTAGTTATCATTGGATTTATCTTCTTTCCTTTTACTTTATTCGAAAACAAACTTTCTTCAGCATTAACCACTGAGCTAGGGGTTCTCAGAAAGTTGTCCTATGTCACCTGGGAATGATAATTTGATAGAAAGGCACTTTCTTGTGTCCTCTCCAGCCCAACTAATCAAATACTCTAGGGGTATTAACAAACTTTCCATGTGATTTTGATGCACGTTCACATGTGAGAACCACTGCAGTATATTACAGTGGCCCCTTATGTGTTCATGGTCTTCCCCACTAGAAGAGAACATTTATGAGGACAAAGATCTAGTCTGCCTTGTTCACCAACAATTTTCTAACCCCTAGCCCAACACCTAACATACTATAAACATTCACGAGGAGGAGATATCCTATTTCATAACCAGTATTTGTGTTACTAAACTAAAGCTATGTAAACATCATGGACGTTTAAATGGTCTGTTGTTTTTCATCATCCCCCAAAGACATTGCCTAGCCTGGGTTTGCTCTTCCTTCTGTTTTTCTTCTTCCATGACTCTTGGGTCACGATATTTTTCTTCCATATTTCCTGATGCTCAGGACAAAAGGATTGTCCATCCAAAGAACTTACTAATCCATGCAAGATGACCAATCTTCAAGAGTACTACATCCATACAACATTATTTCAGTCTCAAGAAGTAGAACATGACTTTCAGCAAGGCTGCCTGAGTTCAAATCCAAGTTCTACAATGTATTAGCTGTGTAATCTTCAACAGATGGATTAAATTCTGTGCTTTAGCTTCCTCATCTATAAATAATGAATCATGGCATCCACCTCACAACGTTGCTGTGAGAATAAAGTAATTCATCACGTAAAGTGTTTGGATCATGCTGACATAAGGAAAGTACTCTATGCACATTGACTGTAATATGTCACATCCTGCTGGTTATTATCCCTAGTAGGATGGCAAATTCTTGGCCCTGATGGTTCAGGACTGAAATACTGATCTATATAGCAGAGCATTACCACTCACTCCTAGGCAAGGAATAAAAAGGCATTCCACATACCAGGAGCACTAACCCTCCTTAAGATGAGCTAGTCTTTATAATTCCCTAAGTCCTCCTTCTCACAGTTTCCTACTGTACACTAGTAGCCTTTTCCACTTGAACACCTTCTCTCCCCAGCCACCATCTTTGATCTTGCTTTCAAAATGCTCAGAAATAAAACAAGTATTTGTTTAACAAATTAGACATTTCCTGGAAGATGACTGCAGTTGAATGAAATCGCCCAGAGGTGGTCAAGCCACAGGACAAGGAGTACAGGAGACTGGCTGACCTACAAAGTGCTTGTCCCAGAGAAGACCCAATGGCAAAATTCAAAGAGGAAGACACAGAAAAAGCAGCCAATTTCTGCCCTTCAAATAACAGAGGAAAATTAAGAGAAAAGAAATCGTGGAAGAACAATTGACATATAACAAAGAAGTTCTGGATATACACAGAACTTACAGACAGCAGTAAATATCTTAGAATTACTAGGAACACTCAAGAGTGTCTAAAGCATAGCTCTGACAAGCCTAAGATCTTATAGAGGCCCCCCATTGTGCTTCTAGAGGCAAATTCAAATTCCTCTCCACCCACTGGAAGAAACTGAGATTCTCCATCAGTTACACTGCCTTAACCTTTTCCTTTGCATGCTTTACCTATACTCTTCCGCTCTGGCCAGGTCCTCTTCCCCTAGATCTCCTTACCCCTATATCCTCCCCACCACAACAGCTGGTTTCTTCCCACTTTTGTTCCCACTACACCAATGCTACTCAAAACCTGAGTAGTCTGTAAACTGTTAACATTCCACAATGAGACAAGCAGAGCTACTGAAAGTTCACATCATGGCAACAGGACAAATTTTATGACTTTGAATCAACAATAAGAACTTTGGGTTTGTATTATGTAGACTTTCTTTGTTCCATTTTATTTTCCTGAAAATTAATCTTTATATTTTATAAAAACATGAACCATATTGGATTGGAAATTAAAAAAACAAACAAACAAAACAAAACTGGCACCTCAGCACAGGAATGTTAAGGAACACTACCCTAGATCACTCACAGGGAACACTCTTCTATTCTTTTCTTTTTTTTTTTTTTTTTTTTTTTGAGACAGAGTCTTGCTCTGTCGCCCAGACTGGAGTGCAGTGGTGCCATCTCAGCTCACTGCAAGCTCCGCCTCCTGGGTTCACGCCATTCTCTTGCCTCAGCCTCCCGAGTAGCTGGGACCACAGGTGCCCGCCACCACACCCAGCTAATTTTTTTTTTTTTTTAGTAGAGATGGGGTTTCACCATATTAGCCAGGATGGTCTCAATCTCCTGACCTCGTGATCTGCCTGCCTCAGCCTCCCAAAGTGCTGGGATTACAGGCATGGGCCACCACGCCAGGCCCACTCTTCTATTCTTTTCTCCCACAACCTAATGTTCTTCAGAGTGTGCTCTAAACTATCCTCCATGAACAATCTCACCCAATGTGAAGGTTTCTCCTATAGTTTGTACCCTATCATCATGTAAGCTGCTGGAATTTTTTTAATGAATTAAACAGAAAGTCAAAACAAATAATTCACTCTATTCCTGTGCAAGTTCTTTGCACTAAGGAGCCTGTTATTTGCCTTATGCTTCTCTCATCCTTTGCACAACACAGAGGCAGCACAGTGCGGTGGTTCAATTTCTGGGTTAAAATGGGACTTAAAAATGGAGTCCAATTCCCATGGGCCACAGCCAAGCTTTGGCCATGTGACCTGAAGCAAGTCCCTTAACTCTTCTGAGCTTCTAGTTTCTCTTCTGGGATATGAGGTCGGCTTGGCATGCAAAGCCTTCCCAACTCTAAAATTAAATGATGTCTGTTTGTTCTTAGAAAGGCTCTCAGGTTCCTCACAGTCAAAAGGGAAAATATCTCCCCTACCACAGGGCTGGGAAGATTGGAAAGCACCATTAAAACTACAGTCTTCTGGGAACTTAAGGCATTTTTATTACTATTCTACATATACTAGATGCCCATGCAGAATTCATGAACCAAACATAGAAACTTCACGTATTCAGCCTCCAAAACTGAACGCTAGGACAGTGAGGGATCTGGAACCTGACGAGGGCAGCCACTGAAAAGAGAGGCTATTTAGTCTGGAGAAGATAAGATTGAGGAAGAAACTTGAAGAGCTCTCATGTAAATAAGGGAAGAATATCTCCATTGCTCTAGATACGTGAATTAAGTACAATCAATAGATGCTTTCGATGGGAAAGGAAGGAAGAAAGGAACTAGTAATTCCAAAATGTTTAATATAGCTTAGTGTTTCCATCTCATTTCCCCATTTAATATTCACAACTCTGGTCTTACATACCCAAAGTAAAATAATTTTTGGTGAAGGAGAGGTCCATGGTCTGTCCACTATACTGAACTGGGAAGCTAATTGTTACAAAATATAACAAAAAAGATTACTGTTAATGTCTTGAGCTGTTCAGTAAGAGAAGCACCTGCCTTGCCAGAGATACTAAAGGCAGTGGCTAAAGACAATCTGTCAAGGACACTGGAGAAAGGCTTCCTACCATGAATGTGACTCCTGGAGTTCTGGTACCTTAAATCAATACAATGCCTACCCATACCCCCTGAAATACCACACAACTGGAGAGACCAATTCAAGGTTGTCAACTTTTTATTTTGACTTGACTTGTAAGCACATTTATAAAACAACTCCATCAATCTAAAGAGCCAAAGGGTATGATCTTAGAATAAAAGACGGCCCTTTAAATTCTTATTCTATTTAATAGGAAATTAAATAGAATAAGAATAGATTCACTTAAAAATCAAGACAATACCCCTAGTTTTCATATTTTGCCATGCAATTTGTTAAACAGGTAGCTGGAAATCCACATCATTACACCAGATGACCTTCCTGACAAGCTACTTATATATTAAAACTCAGCCAGATGCGATGGCTCATGCCTGTAATCCCAGCACTTTGGGAGGCCAAGGCGGGAGATCCCTTGAGATCAGGAGTTCAAGACCAGCCTGGCCAATATAGTGAAACCCCGCGTCTACTAAAAATACAAATTAGCTGGGCATGATGACGCACGCCTGTAATCCCAGTTACTTGGGAGGCTGAGGAAGGAGAATAGCTTGAATCCAGGAGGCAGAGGCTGCAGTGAGCTGAGATTGTGCCACTACACTCGAGCCTGGGCAACAGAGTGAGACTCTGTCTCAAAAAACAAACAACAAACAACAACAAAAAAAACTCAGAGATAACAATGCTACTAGACAGAGTCTCTTAAATGATCAAATTCTAATAATGGTATTATCCTTTCTAGATAACACTTATTTGACCAAGTGCCTCTTCTGTTCATCAACTACTTTTTTTTTTTGAGATGGAGTCTCACTCTGTTGCCCAGGCTGGAGTACAGTGGTGCAATCTTGGTTCACTGCAACCTCCGCCTCCTAGGTTCAAGCTATTCTCCTGCCTCAGCCTCCTGAGTAGCTGGGATTACAGGCACCCGCCACCACAGCCAGCTAATTTTTGTATTTTTAGTAGAAATGAGGTTTCATCATGTTGGCCAGGCTGGTCTTGAACTTCTGACCTCAAGTGATCATCCCACTTCAACCTCCCAAAGTGTTGTGATTACAGGTATGAGCCACTGTGTCCAGCTCATCAACTACTTTGAATGCATTCAAATGATTCCACATACCTTAACCTCACAATAATCCTAAGAGGTAGGTCCTATCACTATTCTCATTTTACAGAACTGGAAATGGAACTTCTTTGTTTTTTTTTTTTTTGAGACAGAGTCCCCAGGCTGGAGTGCAGTGGCCCGATCTCAGCTCACTGCAAGCTCTACCTCCTGTAGTTCACGCCATTCTCCTGCCTCATGCCTCCTGTAGTAGCTGGGACTACAGGCGCCCGCCACACAAGCCCAGGCTAATTTTTCGTGATTTTTAGTAGAGACGGGGTTTCTACACGTGTTAGCCAGGATGGTCTCGATCATCCTGACCTCGTGATTCGCCCACCTCGGCACTCCCAAAGTAGCTGGGATTACAGGTGTGAGCCAGCTCCGTGCCCGGCCAAATGGAACTTTGTTCATAATGTTATCACTCACAATGATGTCACAGCTGCAGGTAACTCTGACCACTCCATGACTCATGCTTGCAAAATCCTGAATCTCCCTAATCACTAGGCACCTTAGCTATACCTGTCTAAGCAAAGCAAAGTGGGAATAGGAAGGGGTGAAGGGAGATGGAGGGATTTGAGGGGGTGGGAATGGCCCTAAAAAATCTGGCATATATCTGCCTGCTTGGTTACTAACTAGTTTTAATTTCAAATAATCCCCCCTTCCATTTTACTTTGGTTCTTCTGCTGTTTCCACCCAATATTTAGATAGAAACATGAGCCAAAAAGTTGGGATGGGTCTTAAATTTGGGGGCCAGCAGGCTAAAAAGCTTGGCCCAGAATGCAAACTGCCACTTATGTGGCTGAGTCAGGACAACCAACGTAAACATGTAAGTTAGTCCAAATATACACACACTTGTTTATATTTTAAAACTTATTTTGCATCTTAGTAATTTCTTCCCTAAAAATAGTCAAGGAACCCTACTGTTTTGGCCATTTTTTTTTTATAAATTGCTATTTTGAAAAGAAATTATGATTATCCATGTGTGTTGAACAGACCAAAGACATGCTACTATTTTCTAGTGTTGAGAAAAGTTTCAAAGTGCTACCTAGAAGCAATCATTAAAACTAACGTACCTCCATAAAATGCACTTTTTATCAAGCGCTTTAAAAATAAATAGCGAGTCAAAATTGAGACGGAGTGGCTATTTTTATTGCATGTCACCTGGTCAGGTATTTCCTGCAAGAACAGGGACTAGATCCGTCCTTCAAATCCTTGTAATGCTAGGCATGAAAAGAAGGTGGTCCTATTTCTAAAGTCTTTATGGATTTTTACTTGAATGTCTTTTAAAGGGCTGGTGGTGTGTGCGCGTGTGTTTATGCTAAAAAGAAACCATAAGGCTAGGTGCAATGGCTCAAGCTTATAATTCCAGCACTTTGGGAGGTCCAGGCAGGAGGAGCTCCTGAGTCCAGGAGTTTGAAATCAGCCTGGATAACACAGTGAGATTCTGTCTCTACAAAAAAGATTAAAAATACAGCCAGGAGGGGTGGCGTGCCCCTGTAGTCCCAGATACTCAAGACAGGGGTGAAGGGGCTGAGATGGAAGGACCACTTGAACTTGGGAGGTTGAGATTGCAGTAAGCTATGATTGCTCCACTGCACTCCAGCCTGAGCAACACAGCAAGACTCTCTGCCTGCCCCAGGAAAAAAAAGAAAGAAACCATAGAGATGACCTAGTTCAAGTCATTCTCACCCCCACCTTTGGAACTTGTACTGACGAGTAAATCAAAGGCCATTTCTTTTTTCAAGGCCACACAACCAGAATCAAGACCCAAATTTTGGTCTGTGCATTTCCCACATTTCTCCCAATACAACCTGATAACTAGCATGTGTTATATAAAAATATCAGAATCTAAAAATTGCAAGGGATGGCAAAACAAATGCAAGTCTAGAATGAATATCTACTTTCCTTACCTAAAACATTTATACTCTTCTGAAGAATGTTTAGCAATAGTTCTCAACCAGGGGTGATTTGGCATTGGAGACATTTGGCAATGTCTGAGGATATTTTTGGTTGCCACCACTTGGCAGGCAGAAGCTGGGAGGTCACTGGTATCTAATGATTAGGGGCCAGGGATGGTGTTAAGCCTCCTACAATGCATAGGACAGGCCCTGTGATGGTTAATTTTATGTGTCAACTTACTAAGCCATGGAGTTCCCACATATTTGGTTAAACATTATTCTTGGTATATATGTAAGGGTGTTTCTGGATGAGATTATCATTTTAATCAGTAAACTGAGTAAACCAGATTGCACTCCTTAATATGGGTGGGCCTCATCCAATCTGTTGAAGGTTAGAAAACAATTAAAAGGTAAAGTAAAGGAGAATTTGCTCTCTCTGCCTAACTGTCTTTGAGCTAAGACATTGGCGTTCCAACTCATACTCGAACTAGAACTTACATCATTGACTCTCTTGGCTCTCAGGCCTTCAGATTCTAACTGAAACTTATCTCATCAGCTCTCCTGGGTCCCAGGCCTTCAGTCGTGGACTGGAACTATACCTCTAATAACCACCTGAGCCAATTTCTTTTAATCAATCTCAGTAAACATATATACATGTATCCTATATATATTCCACTGGTCCTATTTCTCTGGAAAACCCATGCTAATACTGGCCCCTACAACAAGAATTACCCAGCACAAAATGTCAATGCCAAGGTTAAAAAACCCAATGTATAAGAATATTGACATTTTCGGCCGGGCGCGGTGGCTCAAGCCTGTAATCCCAGCACTTTGGGAGGCCAAGACGGGCGGATCACAAGGTCAGGAGATCGAGACCATCCTGGCTAACACAGTGAAACCCCGTCTATACTAAAAAATACATTAAAAAAACTTAGCTGGGCGAGGTGGCAGGCGCCTGTAGTCCCAGCTACTCGGGAGGCTGAGGCAGGCGAATGGCGTGAAGCCGGGAGGCGGAGCTTGCAGTGAGCTGAGATCCGGCCACTGCACTCCAGCCTGGGTGACAGAGCGAGACTCCGTCTCAAAAAAAAAAAAAAAAAAAAGAATATTGACATTTTCGTAATGGAGATGTCATGATGGTAAATGGAGATTTACCATTTTAAATGTACAGTTCAGTAGCATCCATCACTACCATCCATCCACACAGGACTTTTTTCATCTTGCAAAACTGAAACTCTACCCATTAATCAGTAACTCCCTATTCCCCACTCCCCCTAGCCCTTGGCATCCACCATGCTACTTTCTGTCTCTATGAATTTGACTACTCTAAGTACCTATATGAATGGGAATTATACAGTGTTTCTCCTTTTGTGACTGGCTTCTTTCACTTAGCATGTCTTCAGAGTTCATCCATTTTGTAGCATGTGTCAGGATGGATTGCCTTCCTTTTTAAGGCTAAACGATATTCCATTGTATGTGTGTATATACCATATTTTGTTCGTCCAATTACCCATCAATGGACATATGGGGTGCTTCTACATTTTGACTACTGTGAATAACGCTGCTATGAGCACAGGTGTGCAAATATTTCTTTTAAAATCCTGCCTTCAATTTGGGGGGAATGCATATACCCAGGAGTGAAAATGCTGGGCCATATGGAAACTCTATTTTAATTTTTTGAGGAACCACCACACTGTTTTCCACAGAAGCTATGCCATTTTACATTCCCTTGGGTGCATTTTTAATCAGCAATGCTCTCAATAGCAGAAGTTTTCTTCTGTCTACCTCTCTCTGCTCCACTTCCCTCCCTGTACCCTGGCCATTTTATGAAGCAGGTAGTGGGCCAATACTTTAAAAACTGGGGCACTCTTAAAGACACCCTAGGGAGTGATTTTTTAAATATGAATTGTCACTCTCTGGTTTTCCTTGAGGCGGATGTCTTTTTTTTTTTTTTTGAGACAGAGTCTCGCTGTGTTGCTTAGACTGGAGTGCAGTGGTGCGATCTCGGCTCACTGCAACTTCCGCCTCTCAGGTTCAAGCGATTCTCCCACCTCAGCCTCCCAAGTAGCTGAGATTATAGGCACCCACCACCACGCCCAGCTAATTTTTGTATTTTTAGTAGAGACGTGGTTTCACCATGTTGGTCAAGATGGTCTTGAACTCCTGACTTCAGGTGACCTTCCCTCCTCGGCCTCCCAAAGTACTGGGATTACAGGCGTGAGTCACTCCGCCTGGTCTTGAGGTAGGATTTCTACAATGCATCTTGACCACAGTGGAGGGGTGTGGAGAGGCACAGAGCACATGGGAAGGAAGATACCTACCTGCCCACCCAGCAGATAGACCCTTCTCCAAATCAATCCTGAAAGCCACCCGGGACCGCAGTCTGTGAAACCTGAGAAAAATAATCCCCATGTCATCTCAAGTTTTCTATGTGACACCTGTTTGTATTCTTTGAAAAACAGAGTCTTTCTATTTTTGAGGTCTCTTATTTACATGCATCTTGTGGGAAAATATTCTGGTTTTACAGAGCACAGTACCACTGTTAAGCTGACTTTAAATACAAGTTCAATGGTTTTCACGAGTTAATTCTTGGCAAAATGTAGTTTTGCATACCTACAATAGTAGGTCTAAGCTGCTTAGGAAGAGTATGGATTTCAATTAATTTGTAACTTTGTTCCCACAAAGACCCGGAGGCTTGTCTTTACTTTTGACTAAGAAGTATGGTTAACATACCCGCATGGAACTGTCTGAAAGGGTAAGGTAGTACCTCACATATCCAGAACTCCTTAAAGTAGGGGTTCTCAAATTGTGCTCTCAGAACTAGCAGCACCAATATCACCTGGAAATCTGCCAGAAATACAAGTAACTGGGTCCCCACCCAGGCTGACAGAATCAAAAATCCTAGAGGTGGGGCCCAGCAATGTGTTTTACACAGCCCTCCCAGTGATCTGAATACACATTATGGCGGCACAATGGGGAACCACTGCCCAGCTCTCACAAAGCACTTTTATGCTCGTGAAATTATTTGGACTTCACAGCAACTTTACAAGGCAGGTAGAGTTGGGAGAGTGTCCCCTTTTACAAATGGGGAAATTGAGGCCCAGAGGAGTCCCCTGACTTACCTAAAGTGACATAGTTAAACAAACAGTTAGAATAAGAAATTCATAGAACTAGAGAAATACTGGGGATCACGTAACCAAGTAGCCTCAATGCACAGGTGAGGCGACTACAACCCAGAGCCTCAATGATATGAACAAGATCACACATGCCCAAATGGAAAGCCTCTTCTCCTGCCAAAGTGCCATCCTCACTCTCAATCAAACCATTCCATCTAAGCAGTCAGCCTCTACTAGTTAACTACCTCCTCAAATGATGACTTGTGTGTGACAAGTACTTAGTTTGGGACTTACTAAGTATCTCACACACAAAAAAAGTGGCATGGGTGATTAAATAAGACTGATTTCATCATTACATAAAAATGAATGTCTTTGAATGTCTTTGATAAGACAACAGGGTAAGAGGGTTAAGGACACTGAGGTTAAAGGAATGGACAGTAGATCTTAATCTAACCAGAGAAAGAAATGAATGATAGAAAGTAAAAGTTCAAGGGGCATGAGGGTTTAATGAGGCGGAAAAAGTTGTATACACTGAGCTAAAATTTTTCTTAAAAAGAGAGCAAGAGAGGTTGTAGTCAGAGTGCTTTAGCAGTTCTGTGTTCACAAGGTCCAAGATGTGGTCATGGGAGGAAAAGGCTGAAGAGGAGTTAAGACAGGGCTCACCAATGTGATGGAGA
Source organism: Papio anubis (assembly GCF_008728515.1). Taxonomy (NCBI): domain Eukaryota; kingdom Metazoa; phylum Chordata; class Mammalia; order Primates; family Cercopithecidae; genus Papio; species Papio anubis. The sequence goes on from NC_044987.1 coordinate 86,764,482, forward strand.
TAAATGAAATGAGAGGCAAAAGTGTTGGAAGGATTGTTCATGTTGGGTAAATGACAGAACTTAGGCAGGGGAGAGGATAGCAGAAATCATAAGATCATGAACTTGGCACCCAATTCTCCTTTAAAGGGGACCAATAGAGGAGCCAGTAGATGACAGTATTTGCGAGGGATCAGAACTAAAGGTCATGGACCACAGACAGAACAGAGGTCGTGAGTGAAGATGAAAGCCCAGTGACCCATGGGCAGCAACGAGGAGTGGTGAGAATCAATGCTATTCTCTTAACAGTGTAGGAAGATGAGCAGCCTCTAACCAAAAGTCTGCAGGGGAAGCAGTTCCTCAGGGAAGAGCCAGTGAACAGGCTGAGACGGAGAAAAGTGTATCAACCATGGAAGAGGGTTAGACCGAATGGGGCAAGCAAGGGCTTAGGATTAAGAAGAAGAGTAGGAAATCAAACCAGAGAAGAAGAGACAAGCAACCCAGCTCCAATACCACCTTTTGTGGGAGGTCTACAAATAGAACTACTCACTCTTTTGTGGGGGTGAAAGTGCCATCCAAAGAACCTGATAGGCAACAAGATGAACCTCACTATTAAACACCTTGTTCAACTAATAACTTAGTCTCATGCAGCTACACAACTACGTTACCTACCTTGCCAGAAAACTTTATTTTGTTTTGTTTTACAATTTTAGGGGCCTCATCCTTCCATTTTAATGTAATGATATCTACAGAGGGCTTATAAACCACTTATAATCATCTTCAAAACACATCTGAGGGGTAGTGAGTTAAATGTTGTTACCACTATGTTGTCAACAACAACGAAAACAAAAAAACACAGGTGATTTTCAAAAGACTACAGGGCACAACAGCACCAGACCTGAGAAGACTCTCAAATGAATTATGACAATCAATCACAAACAAAGGATCAATAGTCCATGTTCTTCACATTGTACACAGAGCTGTGTTGGTTCTGTTCTAGACAAATGAAGAAGAGAGGGCTATAGAGAGAAGCCATTTCTTTTCATTAAATTATCCCTGAAAACTGAATCCTCTGCTACTTGAAAATCTGAGAGGAAGAAGACTAACTGGGTAAGAAGCAGAGTTTGGTTTCAGATTTTGGTATAAGGAATGTTCACAGCAAAAGAGAAATAAAGGAAGTTAGTATTCATCAAATATTTCCTATATAACAGGGACTGTGATAGACACATATCATGCTCAACTCATTTAATTCTCAGAAGCATTCTGAGAGACAGGTATTATTAACTCCAACTGGAGGATGAAACTGAGACTCGGAAAGGTTAAGAAACTTGCCCAAGGAAACACTGGACAGGGCACTTTATCCACAGCACAAGGATGCCTCAAAAATGGAAGGCCTGGAGTCTCACTGAAAGAAATCCTGGCAGATCGCTGGTCCCCGAACCCCATCTCCTACTCCATTGTCTAAGGGCATATCAGAGTTGGGTGGATCCTGAGAACTGAACCATGTGCCCCTCTCCCAGCTACACCTGTTATTACACACTCATGTAGTATCATCGCACAATGGGAAATTCCTCCCCAAGCTCATTCCTACCACTGAACACCAGAGAGGCTAGAAGTCTGAACTAATGGGTAGGTGGTCTCTGAGACTCATGCGTCCCACCTAAGTAGCCTGTATATCAAAACAGCTTGAGCAAGACTACTCTGTTTTCCCCTAATTACTTGGTCACTTTAACAAGCTTTGGAGGATTTTATTAAAATGGAAATGGGGGAAGGCTGAAGCAGCTTACAAATGTACAAATTTTAAAAATCTTTACATAACTTTAAGGCTGAATCCATACACAAGGAGCTGTTAAAAATATGTACATAGGTATTTATATACATATATGTTGTTTTTTAAAGAGACCTCTGGGACAGCTAGAACATTAAAATGACCCTTTCATGAAAATTCCAGGGCATATTCATAACAGGAGTCAGACAGATTTTGTTTTCTACCAGAGTTCTATAAAAATAAACTGTCATCACAACATCCTTGTGGTAGTAAAAGGCCATATTTGCCTGCAGTTAAATCCAACAGCAGCTGCTCTATGGAAAAAGACGGCCCAATAATTGGCTTCTTTCACCTCTGTTAATCACGAACAAAAGTGTCATTCAGTTTCAAAATGGACAAAATGCTCCAATGGATGGTCAGCTAGCTGAGCCAATGGGGTGGAATAACAATAACCCTGTAGCATTTTCCTTTTTCCTTTTGTTTGGTCTTTCAAAGCCCTTAATTAAGACCTGCACAAAGCACCCCTACAGGCTTTTTTCAATGAGGCATTACACGCCTGTTTTCTTGTATTTAAAGAAAAAAAAATAGCAGGGATTTTCTGAAACACATTAAACAGAATACACAATTTCCATTTATTTGCAACTGAAATACTGTTAAAATTTTAGAGCTTAAATATTATCATCAGTAACAAAGCAAGTTCTTTCCATTTCAGGCTTGGGGAGTGGAGGGTGAAAGAGGGACTACTGAGAAGGAGGCGGGAAAGTTAAAGCTGAGACAGGCAGAAGAGTGCCAACTCAAAGAAGTGCTGTTAAACCATTTCGCCAGGAATAAAACTGCAAGCAGCCATAATTTAGAAAGACCTAGATTAGTCTCTAGACCTTTCAATAGCTTAGCACCTACAAACTGAAAGAAACAGCAAAACATGAAATATTCTTAGAGCAAACAACTAGTCAACCGAGACAAAAGGTAATACAAATTGGAATTGAATCTGCTTCTGAAACACTCCTTAAAAACCACACACAAAAAAGATATTTTTACAATTAAACAATCTCTATAAGAACTTTGTGTAGGTCTATAATTGATTTCTTTTTCTATCTTGACCTTTAAAAAGCTTCATATAATTAGGGTGGATAAGAATCAGAATGTCCAGCTTTAAAAATATCCATAGCCTAATTAAGTTTTCATTATTCAATTTTCTTTTTGCACAACTTAAAAAAAGGCTGTTGTGTTCATTTTTAAATGCTCTGAAATATAATCTTTCCGGGTTTTAGACTGTTCTAAAAATACCTAGTTCTGCCCATAATTTGTTCTTCCCTCCCCCTCTCACAAGTATCCTGAGTGACAGCTTAATGTGACAGCTTTCTTGCCACAATTCACCAAAGGGGAGTGGCAGGTAGGGTTCTCAGAGAACAAATACCTAACAAAGCCATCATTCTGGGGAGTTACTTTCAATCTGTCAATCCAATCCATCAAGTGGAATGTGCTCCACTATTCTCTTGTAAATGTGCTTATTTCAAACAAGGCAGAACTCGGGCAGCTGCCCTACAGAAGACTAAATGACCCAGCTCAAATGTCACCTCTGCTGCGAAGCCTTCCAATCCCCAAGGCAGAGTAAATTCCCCTCCTCTTTGCTCCCACAGCCCTTTGTTCATCCCTCCTTTAGGGTACTCTCATACTGTATTTTATTTGTTTATGTCTATCTTTTCCACCAAACCCTATCACCTACAGACACGTGCGGGCCAGTGTGAGAGACTGGACGGCACAAGCTCTGGAGTCAGACTATGTGGGTTCAAATTCTGGTTAGAGATTATAAATCATGACCTTGGATATATATTTTCAATATATTTGACTAATGCGTATTTAAACATTTTGTACTTCAGTTTTCTGAGCTTAAAATGGAGATAATACCTCTTACACAGCTGTTATGATGATCAAGTAAACTCACATATATAAAGCTCTCAGCATGATATCTGGTACACATGAAGGGCTTCATAAATGTTAAAACAGGAAGAAGAGTTTATATTGTCCCTCCTCCCCCCATGAATACAGCAGCACACTTAGAAGTACAATAGAGGCTGGTTTCAGTGGCTCACACCTGTAATCCAAGCATTTTGGGAGGCCGAGGTAGAAGGATGGTGTGAGGTAAAGTTTGAGTCCAGCTAGGCAAGACTGTAAGACTTCGTCTCCACAGAAAAATTTAAAAATTATTCAAGCCTCGTGGTGCATGCCTGCAGTCCCAGCTACTCTGAAGGCAGAGGCTGGTAGATCACTTGAGTCTGGAGGCAAAGGTTGCAGTGAGCTGAGATGGTGCCACTGTACTCCAGGCTGGGCAACAGAGTGAGACCGTCTCAAAAAAAAAGTGCAGTAAGCACACATTTGATGTTCACGGTATAAACTTTGGCTAAGCAAGTTAATTAATAAAATGTCGCCAGTAAAATATAATAGAATATTGAAAGACAATCTGTCTATGTCCTTCAAACTATTCAACATTTAAGAGTATGTTACATGCAAGGCACAAATATAAGCAAGGGAAGAACTAAAAAGATACTGAGTGAGAGTTGATTCCTGCCCTTAGAGAGCTTACAAACGGGGTTGTTTGATTTTTTTCTTGTAAATTTGTTTAAGTTTTTTGTAGATTCTGGATATTAGCCCTTTGGCATATGGGTAGATTGTAAAAATTTTCTCCCATTCTGTAGGTTGTCTGTTCACTCTGATGGTAGTTTCTTTTGCTGTGCAGAAGCTCTTTAGTTAAATTAGATCCCTTTCGTCAATTTTGGCTTTTGTTGCCATTGCTTTTGGTGTTTTAGTCATGCAACAACCCCATCAAAAAGTGGGCAAAGGATATGAACAGACACTTCTCAAAAGAAGACATTTATGCAACCAACAGGCACATGAAAAAATGCTCATCATCACTGGCCATCAGAGAAATGCAAATCAAAACCACAATGAGATACCATCTCACACCAGTTAGAATGGCAACCATTAAAAAGTCAGGAAACAACAGGTGCTGGAAAGGACGTGGAGAAATAGGAACGCTTTTACACTGTTGGTGGGATTGTAAACTAGTTCAACCACTGTGGAAGACAGTGTGGCGATTCCTCAAGGATCTAGAACTAGAAATACCATTTGACCCAGTCATCCCATTACTGGGTATATACCCAAAGGATTATAAATCATGCTGCTATAAAGACACATGCACACGTATGTTTATTGCGGCACTATTCACAATAGTAAAGACTTGGAAACAACCCAAATACCCATCAATGATAGACTGGATTAAGAAAATGTGGCACATATACACCATGGAATACTATGCAGCCATAAAAAAGGATGAGTTCATGTCCTTTGTAGGGACATGGATGAAGCTGGAAACCATCATTCTGAGCAAACTATCTCAAGAACAGAAAACCAAACACCACATGTTCTCATTCATAGGTGGGAACTGAACAATGAGAACACTTAGACACAGGGTGGGGAACATCACACACCAGGGCCAGTCGTGGGGTAGGAGTGGGGAGGGATAGCATTAGGAGATATACCTAATGTAAATGATGAGTTAATGGGTGCAGCACACCAACATGACACATGTATACCTATGTAACAAACCTACATGTTGTACACATGTACCCTAGAACTTAAAGTATAATTAAAAAAAAAAAAAGAGAGAGAGAGAGAGAGCCTACAAATGATTCTGAGCATGAAGCTGATAGGAGGTCAGCAGGAGTGGTTGCACAAGATACAGGTCGTAAAGACCCCTCTGATAAAACAGGATGCAATAAAGAAGCTGGCCAAAACCTGCCAAAACCAAGGTGGCATGAGCGTCCTCTGGACATCCTCACTGCTCGTTATATGCTAATTATAATATATTAACATACTAAAGGAACCTCCCACCAGTGCCATGAGAGTTTACAAATGTCATGGCAATGTCCAGAAGTTACCCTATTTGGTCTGAAAAGGGGGAGGAACCCTCACTTCTAGGGAACTCCCTGCCCCTTTCCTGGAAAACTCATGAACAATCCACCCTTTGTTTAGCATATGATAAAGAAATAACCATAAAAATAGCTGACCAGCAGCCCTTGGGGTTGCTCTGCCAATTTATTCCTTTACATTCTTAATAAATTTGTTTTCACTTAACTTCGTCACTCATTCTTGAATTCCTTCCTGTGCAAAGCCAAGAATTCCCATGGTCTCGTAGGTTGAACCCCAATTTTGGGGTTCATCCTATGACAAAGCATCTAGAACTATATGTCTATTGTATTCATGGCTGACACTACGCTTTCACAATATGTTTATCTAATGTGCATTTTCTCATTAGACTTTAAATATTTTTAAAGTCTTTAAATATTTTTAAAATATATGTACAATCAAAGTATCGCATTTCACTAAAGGAATAGAAAGTAATAGGGTTTATGTATGTTATATTTAATATACTTCAATGAACCTTATAATTCTCACTAACGCTTCATGTTAACATAGCACCGTGTATGCGTTCCAGGTCTATATCCTGTGGTTCTATGATTACAGTTATTGCTCTCTGTAGCACCGTAAGAGTCAAAACTACTTATGCATGAAATTAAAGAATTTGGATCATGAACAAATGTGTGGTAAAATCATTTTGTTTCCATAATGCTCTTTTCAAAGACCTTACCATGAAATACAGGATCACTGGCTTAAATGTAGCAATCTAGTAAGACCTAGTTTAATAAAATCATCAGTAAGTTAGAATCATTTTTAAATTAGAATAAATCATCCAGAGTTTCAGTTGTTCTTTTTTTCTTTTCTTTTTGAGACAGAGCTTTTGCTCTTGTTGCCCAGGTTAGAGTGCAATGGCACGATCTCGGCTCACCGCAACCTCCACTTCCCGGGTTCAAGCGATTCTCCTGCCTCAGCCTCCCAAGTAGCTGGGACTACAGGCATGCGCCTCCACACCCAGCTAATTTTGTATTTTTAGTAGACATGGGGTTTTCTCCATGTTGGTCAGGCTGGTCTCGAACTCCCGACCTCAGGTGATCCACCCGACTCAGCCGCCCAAAGTGCTAGGATTACAGGCGTGAGCCACCACACCCCACCTCAGTTGTTCTTTAGCTGAAAAGAATGTATGGAAACAAAATGATTTTGCTATACATTTGTTCATAATCCAAATTATTTTGTCATGAAACACTAATTTCATGAGTCTGAATAAAGCATTAAAGCTACAGATATGTATTTGCATTTGAAAATATCAGGCAGGTTTACTGTATTCCATTTTTCTAGAAGAGAGTCATGAGACTAACAAAAATGAGCTCCTTAAATCAACCACTGGAGCAAGCCCCCTGAGGGCAGGAGTACTGCCTTTCACCTCTACTCTCACTAGATTAAGACTACCAACAAATGCCTTTCTCATTCACTCACTGATACTTCATAAAAACTAAATAAAACATAATAAACACATACTATAATAAATTTTTACATCTTTTCTTATTTTTCTATGGAAGTATGCAAATGGGAGGTAAAACTCACCTAGTTGACAATATCTAACTATCACAAGTTAGCTAAACTATAATAATAAAACTATCAAAAGTAAAGAATATTATTTGTATTACCTTCATCCAAGAGAACATGATGCCTATCATCAAAACTGTCCAGATACTTATCAGCTGCTATAAAATAACCAATACCTACTGAAGTATAATGAGTGAATCCTCAAGACATGCCTAAGAGTTTATTTTTTGATATTGAATGTACAGTATCATAATAATTAAAGTTTAACAAAAATCTATTTCAATCATTTTGTCAAATGTCGGCCAGGCGAGATGGTCATGCCTATAATCCCAGCACTTCAGGAGGCTGAGGTAAGATGATCATTTGAGCTCAGGAGTTCAAGACCAGCCTGGGCAACACAGCGAGACACCACCTTTACAAAACATAAAAAATTAGCCAGGTATGGTGGTCTGTGCCTGTGGTCCCAGCTACTCAGAAAGCTGAGGCAGGAGGGTGACTTGAGCCTAAGAGCTTCAGCGTGCAGTGACCCATGATCATGCCACTGCACACCAGCCTGGGTGACAAAGTGAGACGCTGTCTCTTAAAAAATTCAAAAACTTGCTTGGTTATTTACTATTACTAAAAAAAGAAAGAAAGAAAAAAAAGACCAATAAATTAAAAAGTAAATTAAATAAAAATAAAGTTTAAAATGTTGACAATTATATCATTTCTGAGAAAAATTCTGTAGGAGATATCACTTACAGAATTCAAATGACATATGTCTATAATAAGTTAAATAGTCTAAACTCTTTAAAAACACTCCAGAAAATAAAACAGGATGAGCTTCAATTGTTTCTGCTATGCTTCCTGATCAGTATTTTAATAATTAGAACTGCTTTATTATCGATATCTCTTCAGTGAGTGTTCCTTTGACTTATTTCTAGGTTACCTAAAAGTTGGTTCCCCTAAAAGCTGATGATTTAAAGCAAAAATGCCTTGTACGACATGCAAACTGAAAGGTGGAACTTGGCTACATTTCCCTGAAAAATGCTTTTATTATGTCTGATAAATGTAATATTCTGCTTTCCAAAAGACTGGCATGCTAGTATTTTTAATGTAGAATATCCAATTCCCTATATGCTATTGTTATTCTAGATCCTCTGAGCAAAATGAAGCTGTTAATATTAAGGACATGGGAAGGGACAGAATTTTGAAGACGGACAATAGGGCCTTAAGACTAAAGCTCTAAACCTATGCTACCAAAAAGATTTAAAAAGCAACATTCAACAAGCCTTATACATTGTCAGTAGAGACACAGGTATATTCCTCTACTTGAAACATGGTACAATTAATACTTTTCAACTCCTCCTGGCAGAATACTTTCCTTCTGGCAGAATATCTTCAATTTCTCCTGGTAGAAAATAGACACTTTCAATTCCACAAACTTCCACTTGGAAAATGAAACGGAACTTCCCATAATGTTTTTGCTGTATAATAAAAAATACTCTCACAGAAAATTGTGCTCTCAGACCCGGCGTGGTGGCTGACGTCTGTGAATCCCAGTACTTTGAGAGGCTGAGGTGGGTGGATCACCTGAGTTAGGGAGTTTGAGACCGGCCTGAGCAACATGGAGAAACCCCATCTCTACTAAAAATACAAAACTAGCTGGGGGTGGTGGCACATGCCTGTAATCCCAGCTACTTGGGAGGCTGAGGCAGGAGAATCGCTTGAACCTGGGAGGCAGAGGTTGCGGTGAGCTGAGATCATGCCATTGCACTCCAGCCTGGGCAATAAGAGTGAAACTGCGAAAAAAGGGAGGAGGGAGGGAGGGAGGGAAGGAAGGAAGGAAGGAAGGAAGGAAGGAAGGAAGGAAGGAAGGAAGGAAGGAAGGAAGGAAGGAAGGAAGGAGAAAGAGAGAGAGAAAGAAAGAAATTGTACTCTCACATCTATTCCTTGCTTTGGGGTGCTAGATGCAATGCACCTGTATTTAAAAACAAAACAAAACCATCTCTTTGCCAACTCTTCATAAACGTTTCAATTTCTCCAACAAGTCTGATACCCTGGGACAGAATAATGTCCAGTGGCAGGTTATGTAATGATCTATATACTACTTCCAGGATTACTATTTCTAGGTTATGTAAGGATCTATACTATTTCTAGGACTCCTTAAAAAAACACTTCTTAAAAATACTACAGTTTTTAGTATTCACAACTAAATGAATGGTACTTTTCAATACTTAAAACTAAAGTTTAAAGAGTCTACTTTTATTTTCAAAGTTGGCACAATTTTTCACTTAAAATAAGGTAATGTTAAATTTAAAGAGACTACCAGAGAACTGTTTAGGACCATTTAGTTAGGAACCATAACTTCAGACAAATGCTTCACACCACTACTTTAATGAAGAGTACCGACCAGACATCACTTAAGAACTGAGGCCTAAGTCACCATGTCAAAGGTACAAATTATGGTCCAAAGACAGCGCCAGGCACTGCTGAGCTTGGAATTGCTTACTGAGCAACCACGTTGTTTCAAACAAACTAAATGTTTTAAAGAGGCTAAAGGGCAGTGGAGGCAATTATTGGAAGGAAATTTCTCACTAGGCCAGAAAGGAATAATTAAGTCTTTGCATGCTAAATCACATCACTGGGGTTAACAATGAAGTAATCAAGTGTAAATGGTGACAAAGCCCATCTACAGGACTCATGAAAGGAAATTAAGGTTGTGGGTAATCTAGACTATTGTTGCTTAAATACCACAAAAATTAGTCCCTAAAACTTCATTCATTCATCCTCTGTTTAGATAACTGTGTGTGCTTTTAGTGGGAGGCAAGAAATTGGTTAATCCAGCAATTAAGGCAAATATACTGAATCATCAGAAGTAAAACACCATTCAGCTACTAATTCACAGGCAGAGATCCAAGGTCATTCCTCATACTACTTAGAGTGTACCAAGCACTCAGTAATGAAATACTTTCATAATAGGAGATCCATGTCCATTCCATTCAAAATTATGATTCAAACCATTTAAATTATAAACCTAATGCATAATTTGTATATTGTACTTTCTCTGCTTCAGAACATAAAAGAGAATTCACATACACACATACATAGCTGGGGGGAATGTGGGCATGAAGCTGGGGAGAAAAATGGACACCCACATAATCTTCCAACAATTGCTCAATAGCAAATTAAAACTGGTTATGCTCTCAGGGAGCAAAATAATGTTGATGTGAAAGTTAAAAGATCTAGATTGAGACTCTGGCTTTGCAACCCCAGGCTGTCATCTTGCCTCAGAGACTCAGTTTCCTCATCTTCTTTAAGGGGTAAGGCCATGACTACGACTTCTCAGGACTCTCAACAGATCTGGTATACTTGTTGTTGTTGTTTTTTAAATAAGACTCACCAGAAGTTGCAAAAATAGTACAGACAGTTCCTGCATGCCCTTCATACAGCTTTTCCCAATGGCAACATCTTACATAATCATAATATATTAGCTAAACCAGGAAATTTACTTTGATGCAACACTGCTAACACTACAGACCCTACTTAGATGGATTCATGTAACTATCACTACAATCATGATAAAGAACTGCTCCATCACTGCAAAGAAATGCCCTCCTGCAACACCTTTCTCTCGCATCATTTTCCTATCCCCAACCCTAGCAACCACTGCTCTGTTCTCCAACACTATAATTTTGTCATTTATAGTAAACCTGGAATCATACAGTATACAACTTTTTGAGTTTGGTTTTAATCATTCAGCCTTAATACCATTGAAAACTATCCATAGTCATGTGTATCAATAGTTTGTATTACTTTTGTATTTTTTTTGTACAGACAGGGATTTGCCCTGTTGCCCAGACTGTTCTCGAACTTCTGGGCTCAGGCTGTCTTCCCGCCTTGGCCCCCCAAAGTCCTGGGTTTACAGACATGAGCCTGTTGTATTGACATACCAATTTACTCTGCCACATTGATTTTAAACCTTTTTATGTTTTTTCTTTTTTCTTTTATTTTCTTTTTTAATGCTCCTACACGCACAGTGACTTTTATGTTTAATTAAGTTGTCACTATGGGGTAGGGAGACACTTTTTTTTTTTTTTTTTTTGAGATGGAGTCTAGCTCTGTCACCCAGGCTGGAGTGCAATGGTGCGATCTTGGCTCACCACAACCTCCACCTCCCGGGTTCAAGCCAATCTCCTGCCTTAGCCTCCCGAGTAGCTGGGATTACAGGCACCCACCACCACGCCCAGCTAATGTTTGTATTTTTAGTAGAGATGGGGTTTCACTGTGTTGGCCAGGCTGGTCTCGAACTCCCGACCTCATGATCTGCCCACCTTGGCCTCCCAAAGTGCTGGGATTACAAACGTGAGCCACCGCACCCGGCCAGGAGGAACTTTTTAAACTTTGTTTTGCCATTGCTTAAGATGGATTCATATTCTGATAGATACTGACTAATTATCTTAATATCTAAATTTCATTGCAGCCTTCCCTGACTACCCTACTTTAACAGCAAACCACCTTCATCTTGTTTTATTCTCCTTGACAGTATTTAATATTACCTGTTTTATATTCATTGTGCTTATTTACTGCCTACCAAAACTCCCCGCTCCACCCCCACACCAGGTAAGTTATAGCAGTGCAAGGATGGCGTCAGATATTGTTCAATTCTGTGTCCCCAGGACCAAAAACAGTCCCTAACACATCAGACACTTAATAAACAAATGTTGAACAAATTAATTTTTAAAGTTCCAACTTATTATCTCAGTAATTATTACTTAAAAGTTGAAAGAGTACTGATTCTGTAAACCAAAAATAAAATTCTAAGGGCCCCAACCTTCTGAATGGAACCCTCCTCTTGGCCAAAGGCATTCCAAAGTTAACCTGAAAAACTAGTTCAGACCATGATGGGAAGGGGAAGTTGGACATGCCTCATTATATCCTACATACACCTTTTTGGAATTCAGTAAGAGTCGACCAGCTGAGCATCAACACAGACCTGAAGACTTATACGAAACATTTATAATACAATCTATTCTCTTAGAAGCCTGCTACCTGGAGACTTCATCTGCATGATAAAACTTTGGTCTCCACAACCCTTATCATTGAAACCTGGACATTCCTTTCTCTTGATTCCAGGCATTTAGATAATAACTAAACTCTTTCAGCCAATTGCCAATCAGAAAATTTTTAAATCTAACTATAACCTGGAAGTTCCCTGGCTTCAAGTTGTCCCGCCTTTCCAGGTCAAACCCATGTACATCTTACAGGTATTGATTGATATATTACATCTCCCTAAAAAGTATAAAAGCAGCTGTACCCCAACCACATCTTCAAGACTGCCTGTGGCTGTGTCATGGGCAAGTCCTTAGCCTTGGCAAAATCAACTTTCTAAATTGACTGAGATCTGTCACAGATACTTTTGGGCTGACAATTCCATGAACCATTATACAAATATTTGTAGCTCTCAAAGAATAGTTTGAATAAATAAAATTATTGGCTGGGCATGGTGGTTCACGCCTGTAATCCCAGAACTTTGGGAGGCCAAGGCAGATAGATTGCCTGAGGTCAGGAGTTCAAGACCAGTCTGGCCAACATGGTGAAACCCCGTCTCTACTAAAAATACTAAAACTTAGCCTGATGTGGTGGCGTGCACCTGTAATCCCAGCTACTCAGGGGGCTGAGGCAGGGGAATTGCTTGAACCAGCGAGGTAGTGGTTGCAGTGAGCCGAGATCGTGCCACTGCACCCTAGCCTGGATGACAGAGCAAGACTCTGTCTCAAAAAAAAAAAGTAAAATTATTTGCATTAAACATTTTTATTTACCTCCACAAATTATCTCCAACATTTTCAACAAAGTACCGAGCCCATGGAAAACTGGGAAGACGAGGAAGACGCACAGGAAATTTTATATTGTCATCCAACAGACACAAGCCACAGCAACACAAGTCAAAAGTCTCACTAAACGTTAATATTAAATTAAATGTTAAAGATTAACACAGTCAAAGGACCATCTCTTCTGATAATGCTCTTCCACTTGCCTTGTTTGTCTTTCTTTCTTTTTTTTTTTTTTTTCAAGTCTCACTTTGTCGCCCAGGCTGGAGTGCAGGGACAACATCATAGTTCCCTGCAGCCTCAAATTCCTGGTCTCTAAGTGATCCTCCTGCCTCAGCCTTCTGAGTAGCTGAGACTACAAGTGTGTGCCACCATGCCAGGCTAATTTATTTTTTGTAGAGACGGGGTGTTTCATTTTTAACATACCCTGGAGCACTATAAATGTTTCTGGTCATGTCGTACAACTAAATGTAACTGAATTTCTCCCCCATTAAATGGGGAATTTGGGCCAGAGCAACTGCCAGCTCCTAACAGAAGTATACTGAGAAGGGAGAAAAGTCTAAAAACAAAAATCAACAGGAGAATTTGGTGTTACGATTTACGTGGCTGAAAAGTTTAGCAAATAATAACTACCATGTCTATAAACAAATATACGCCATTGGAAGAAATTGATTTTTTGCTTTCCCCATGGAACGACATAGCCTTTTTGATGGGTGGACCATAATACACAAGAGTTTTAGCTCCACTGCACTAGATGACTAGATCCTTTCCAAATCTACATTCTAAGGAGCTGAGAACACTTCAAGCACAGAACAAAACAAAACCTCTCCAGAATTAATTCCCCATCTACATAATGAGAAGTTTACGATACCTAAGACATGTACAATGGATGAACGCCTACATTTAGGAAGAGCACTGAAAGACACTGTTATACAACCCACTCAACCAAATAACCCTAGTCTATAAAAGCAAGATCCAACACCCTGCCTGCAAAACCTCTCATTACTAGTGGTAATAAGTCCTCACTTGCCATGGTTTTTCCATCTCTAAAATGGGGAGAATAATAACAGCATTGCTTTAGAGGCCTATTGGGAGGATTAAATAGATAATATGTGTTAAGCATTTCCCTTAGTACCTGGCACTCAATAACATTATTATGAGCATCTAAGTTAATAACAAGAGGATGGTGATGATATTATCTGAATGGCAGGACAGACTGGAGAGCTCTTCATGAGTAAGAATGCAACATAAGGGAAATGAGAAAGCAAAATGCTTCCAGGGGAAGAAGACAACCTTTAGAATCACCAAGCAAATGACTGTTTAGGATGAGGCTGGCTATTACCAGTACATTCAAAATTAAAACTGTGGCCACAGATTCAATCATGAATAGCCCTGCTGCTAAAGGAAAGAGCACACAGATCCAAATGGAAACCCATCAAGTCTGTAAAACATTAACAGCTTAATAAACATCAGCTCACACCATCAACACACACGGTATTTGAGTCAACGAAAGAGTACCAACTAAATTAATACCAAGTTGACTAAATGAATGCCTTGGGGGAAAAAAAGGCTCATGGGTGATTCACTTTTATGCTGACTTCCCTATAAAAACATCTTCAACAGGAGAGGCAGGAAATTCCAGTGAGTGAATGGGGGCAGCTATATGGAAACCATCATACTGCACATTTTGCTTTTTAATCGACTGCAAGGTTTTGGTTTAAAGCAGCATATTCAGAAATTTGCTTCTTTAGAAACAGAACAGTGAGTCCACTAACAGATCTGATCCTCATATACCATGTAAGTGAAGTTCATGCAAGAAAGAAAAAGCAAGTCAAAAAGCATATGACTGATACTTTCCAGACACACACAAAAAAACACTATTAACATGGGAAATGATGTGAAAGTTTTTAAACAAGTATGTATAAAAAGCAAAAAGACTAAGTTAGAGATACTTTTTAAAAGTTCTGCTACGAATAACAGATAACTTCATTTTACACAATAGATTTTGAATCTAAATCAAGTCATAGTCTCCCAGTGTATACAAACATACAGGTGTGTGTGTGCTTTTTGGATACACATTTTTTTCTGTTCTTTTTTTTTTTTTCCTGTAATAACCTGTAGCTTCTCACCATTTTGTTTCTCATTTCACCTTTTCCTCTTCTGATAAATTGTCAAACATCTAAGCAAACTACAGGGATGAACAAACTTAAATATGGAACACCTGAGCTTCACAAACTACCATCCACTAACTGTGGGATATTTGACCAAGTTACCTAATCCTTTTAAATCCCAGTTTGCTCAGTGACAAAATGGGAATCCTGCCATGGACCAAGATGGTTACTGTGGGAATTCCCATTAGCACATGTAAGATGCATAATAGGCCCTGCAATTCTTCATTAAATTTCCGTTTTTAAAAAAATCAGACATTCCAAATATGAATATATTAATAATTCAAACTTTTTTCACTGTAAGCAAAATGCTTCACGTTAGGGTAATTTCTACAGGAGTCTCTGGCGGGTATTATAGTAACTGCTAGGTATCATAAAGCAAGCTAAGAATTCTTTTAAAAGCAGACATTCTCAGTTTAGAAGAGTTTAAAGAACTTAAAAAAAGAAAGCAAACATTTAAACAAAATCAGTTTTTAACAGCTTTTGCTAATACTACACACCATGCTAACAATATATTGTGACTATAAGGAATTGGTGATAACAAACCTCACCACAGTCCAAGACATTAAAATTGAGATTTTCTTATAAACATACATTTAGCATATAACCCAGGATCTCACTCTAGTATTTACGCAAATGAAATAAAAACCTAAGTTCGTACAAAAACCTCTATGTGAATATTTACGGTAGCTTTATTTATAATTGCCAAAAATCTAGAAATAGGGCAAATGTCCCTCAACCGGCAAATGGAGAAACAAATTATAGTATATGTATACAATGGAACACTCCTTAGCAATGAAAATGAGTACTAGCCAGGCACAGTGGCTCACACCTGTAATCCCAGCACTTCGGGAGCCAGGGCAGGAGGCTCATTTGAGGCCAGGAGTTCAAGACTAGTCTGGGAAAAACAGCAAGACCCCATCTCTGCAAAAAAATAAAAAAATCAGGCGGGCATGGTGGCACATGCCTGTAGTCCCAACTATTTGGATGGCTGAGGTAGGAGGACTGCTTGAGCCCAGGAGTTAGAGGCTGCAGTGAGCTGTGATCATGCTACCGTGCTCCAGCTTGGGCAACAAAGCAAGTCCCTATCTCAAAAAGAAAAAGAAGAAAAAGAAAAGAAAGTGAGTATTACATATTAATATATGTAACAACATGTTACAATCTCAAATGCAGTACAGTGAGTAAAAGAGGCCAGACACAAAAGGCTACATTGTTCTATTACATTTTTATGGCATCCTAATAAAGGCAAAACTACATAAAGTGAGGAAACCAAGGTAGAAAACAGTTCAGCAGTTGTCAGAGGTTGGAGGTGAAGAGAGGAGATAACTACAGAGAGGCCTGGAAATTCAGCTAGTGAAGAAATGCTCTATATATTCACAGTGACTGTGGTCATATGACTGTATACATTTTGAAACTCACAGAACTGAACACTAAAAAGGAGGCATTTTAAAATTGAGGAGCTTGGGGAAGTTTTCTCTATGAATTCACAGTTTTGTTTTTTTAATTTTTTTTTTTTTTTTTTGAGATGGAATTTCGCTCTTTTTACCCAGGCTGGAATGCAACGGCACGATCTCAGCTCACTACAACCTCTGCCTCCTGGGTTCAAGCAATTCTCCTGTCTCAGCCTCCAAGTAGCTAGGACTATAGGCGCCTGCCACTATGCCTGGCTAATTTTTGTGTTTTTAGTAGAGATGGGGTTTCACCATGTTGGCCAGGCTGGTCTCAAACTCCTGATGTCAGGTGATCCACCCACCGCGGCCTCCCAAAGTGCTGGGACTACAAGTGTGAGCTACCATGCCAGGCCTTTAATTTATAGTTTTGAAAGTCAAGGAAGCGGTCAAAGTAAGGAAGATGGAACATCTAAGATTAACCATTTATTTTAGGATAAAAATACGGAGGCAATAAATAAAAAGGGAACCACAGATTCGTTTATGAAGAACCATAAAACAGAAACTTTTAAAAATTTAACCTTAAAAGAGCCAATAAATTTAAAGGAAATCTATCATAATCAAGAATTACAAAAGGAATCACTCTTATGAGAAAACGTGAAGGCCAATAATTTCTATTAGCACATTGTTATTCAGCTTATGTTCAGTAATGATACCAAGAACCATCAGAAATAACTTCTAGAAGAGATGTCTATATAAATTTAAATATTTGGCTATATCAGGGATAAAATAATCAATGGGAGCTCACTGCCTTTTTTTTTTTTTTTTTTTTTTTGAGACGGAGTCTCACTCTGTCACCCAGGCTGGAGTGCAGTGGCCGGATCTCAGCTCACTGCAAGCTCCGCCTCCTGGGTTCACGCCATTCTCCTGCCTCAGCCTCCCGAGTAGCTGGGACTACAGGCGCCTGCCACCTCGCCCGGCTAAGTTTTTGTATTTTTAGTAGAGACGGGGTTTCACTGTGTTAGCCAGGATGGTCTCGATCTCCTGACCTCGTGATCCGCCCGTCTCGGCCTCCCAAAGTGCTGGGATTACAGCTCACTGCCTTTTAGATAAATCATCAACTTCTGTCAAAACCAGTCAACATGTCTGAAAAACAATGAAACTAGAAATTCAGGCTGGAGTAACTTGAGGGTTGGGAAGGACCCTGATGAAATGGATGTCATTACTTCCTCTGCCAAAATCATAAATCTTCTTATCCTTGGATGTCACAGCGGGGGTTTTTTCCTACTTCTGGAATGCCACCTCAGCCAGGATGGTGTGAAGGGCAAATTCTTTTTTTTTTTTTTTTTTTTTTTTGAGACAGTCTTGCTGTCATGCTGGCTAGAGTGCACTGGCGCGATCTCGGCTCACTGCAACCTCCACCTCCTGGGTTCAAGTGATTCTCCTGCCTCATCCTCCCAAATAGCTGGGATTACAGGCACTCACCACCACACCCACCAAATTTTTGTATTTTTAGTAGAGACAGGGTTTCACTATCTTGGCCAGGCTGGTCTCAAACTCCGGATCTCATGATCCACCCACCTCGGCCTCCCAAAGTACTGAGATTACAGGCATGAGCCACAGTGCCTGGCTGGCAAATTCTTTTAACACAGAATAAGTGCTGAGAGGCTGAGCGCAATGGCTCACTCCTGTAATCCCAGTACTTTGAGAGGCCGAGGCAGGTGGATTACCTGAGGTCAGGAGTTTGAGACCAGCGGGGCCAACATAGTGAAACCCCGTCTCTACTAAAAAAAATAAAAATCAGCCAAGCGTGGTGACATGTGCCTGTGGTCCCAGCTACTCGAGAGGCTGAAGCACGAGAATCACTTGAACTGGGAGGCAGAGGCTGCAGTGAGCCGAGATGGTGCCACTATGCTTAAGCCTGGGCAACAGAACAAGACTCCGTCTCAAACAAAAGAATAAGAGCTGAGAAAGACAGGAATTAACTTACTCTTCAATTTCATGTTCTTGACCATCTCCTATCACACCTGCTGATGAGCCTCAATACTATAGATTTAGATGCCACAGACAAAAGTCCTCAATGCTAGCTGAGCTGAAATCGAGCCCCCAAGTAGAAGGCTAGTACTATATGCAACAGAAACTTTTAAAGGTCATTGCAGCAGTGTTTGGCTAGCAGGACAATGATCAATTGATCTCTTTCTGTGGACTGACAAGAAGATAAACATAAAGGCAGGCAGTCTTCAAGGTCTATCCTACTGGGAATTCAAGCATCTGTGATCCCAACACACACCACATATCAAATGTGGGAGAGCAATACCCAAATGCCCTTTGGTGAAATACATGATTAGGTAGAAAACCCATTATGGAAGCAGGCCATCCTAAGTTAATTCAAATTGATATTAGAAATTGATTTATCCAAAACAAGGGATTTTCTTTCCACAGAATATAATGAGGCTCTGGAAAACACAGTTTGATTACTAACAGCAGAGCCTGTGGTTTGTGCACAGATTTGCCAACCTACCATAAAGTACAAAGCATTCTGCTGCATGCCCTCACAGCCCCAGACTCTGTGTGTGAAGGATAGGAATGAAATATTCCATATGTTTTCTTTGTCAGTGACAAGGCTATTGAAAGCAAGGCCACGGTAGTCTCCCTGCTGAGGGACTGGGTCAAGCTATTCATGTGTAACCAGGCAGATGTCAAGATGGTAATGGGAAAAACATCTCAAACATTTTTTTTTTTTTTTTTTTTTTTTTTTAAGAAAGAGACCCAGGGTAGAAAATGCACAACTGTATTTGAAACACTCAGCCAATCTAAATAGGTTGTGAGTGCTACTGCATATGTTAGCTACTATTCTGGCTTTATAATTCATGTTCAAATCAGGTCTGAATCAAAACTCAGAAAAGTTTTTAAAGTTTCTGAGAAAGATTTAACTGTGCTTAAGAATGTCAGATAACTTTTTAAAAATATGTAATACTTTAAAGAAAGGATTTTAGTTTTAAATTTACTTTTAAGATAATAAGCTTTTCTTTAGCCACAAAACCAAGCATTAATTGCAAATGTAAAAAAAAAAAAAATAGGAGCACGCTGGCTCACACCTGTAAACCCAGCACTTTCAGAGGCTGAGGCAAGAGGATCGTTTGAGGCCAGGAGTTCGAGGCCAACCTGGACAGCAAAATGAGAACCTATCTCCATAAATTAAAAAAATAAAAATAAAAAACACACAGGTATCCAATAACCAGTAAAATCGTAAAAGAAATACTTTCAAAATACTTAAAAAGTTCTTTTGTAATCTGCATATTTCTAGAACAAACTGATGTGAAAAATAAGAATGCAGCCAAATTGTCCATGATAAGTAAATCTTACCCATCTTCTACATCAAGCTTGTCCAACCCACAGTCCACAGGCCACATGCAGCCTAGGACAGCTTTGAATGCAGCACAATACAAATTCATAAACTTTCTAAAAACATTATGAGATTTTTCTGCACTTTTTTTTTTTTTTTTTAGCTCATCAACTATCGTTACTGTTAGTATATTTTATGTGTGGCCAAAGACAATTTTTCTTCCAGTGTGGCCCAGGGAAGCCAAAAGATTGGACACTCGTGCTCCTTATGTCCACATGGAAAGAAAGAAAGTGATCTGAAAAACTACAGTGGGCTCTCATTGGCATGAAGGTTCCCAAAGACTGAGTTAGGATTTTTTTTTTTTTTTTTTGAGATAGAATCTCACTCTGTCGTCCGGACTGGATCTTGGCTCACTGCAACCTCCGCCTCCCGGATTCAGGCAATTCTCCTGCCTCAGTCTCCCAAGTAGCTGGGACTACAGGCGCCCGTTGCCATGCCAAGCTAACTTCTTTTTTGTATTTTTAGTAGAGACAGGGTTTCACCACATTGGCCTGGCTGGTCTTGAACGCCTGACCTCAGGTAATCTACCCGCCTTGGCTCCCAAAGTGCTGGGATTACAGGCGTGAACCACCGTCCCCAGCCACTGAGTTAGGATTTTTAATGAAAGTCCTCATTGTCAAAAAGTCTGGAAGTAGAAAGTCAGTATCTACAGATCACATTGACACTGTCTTTAAAGGATGGGCTATCACACACCCATTTGCTCTGAAGAGAAACCCTACATTCGCCTGTTAGGACAGCACTTTTTTTTTTTTTTTTTTTTTTTTGAGACGGAGTTTCGCGCTGTGTCACCCAGGCTGGAGTGCAGTGGCTGGATCTCAGCTCACTGCAAGCTCCGCCTCCCAGGTTCACGCCATTCTCCTGCCTCAGCCTCCCAGTAGCTGGGACTACAGGCGCCCGCCACCACGCCCGGCTAGTTTTTTGTATTTTTAGTAGAGACGGGGTTTCACCATGTTAGCCAGGATGGTCTCCATCTCCTAACCTCGTGATCCACCCGTCTCGGCCTCCCAAAGTGCTGGGATTACAGGCTTGAGCCACCGCGCCCGGCACTTGACCAGCCATCTCAGGAAAGCAGCAACAAGTCACAGAGACCCAGGCAAAAAATGTAAGATTTCCCTTGAGCTCCCTCCTCCAGATAAACCGTATCTCTCCTCCATAAGGCTTTCTTGTTAGAGGGAAGTGGCACCATCTACAAGAAGGTATCTTTATAAAATCAGATGTACTACTGTTTCTCTAACAGGGTCTTTATGGATTTTTGCACGAAAAATCTACCAGATGAGTAGCCTTTTTCCATTAGCACAGTGGCTCACCTGTGAAGTCTATGGGCTTTGAACCTGATATATATTCAAAGAACCAAAGAAACAGGGTTAGAATTTTAAGTCACTGTTATAACACACACACACAACGGCTTAGTCACTCCCACAAGAAATGACAACAAATTGAGTTTTCACTCGGTGTCACTCAAAAAAGTCATGCTGCGGCCAGGTGCGGTTGCTCACGCCTGTAATCCCAGCACTTTGGGAGGCCGAGATGGGCGGATCACGAGGTGAAGAGATCGAGACCATCCTGGCTAACATGGTGAAACCCCGTCTCTACTAAAAATACAAAAAATTAGCTGGGCGCGGTGGCGGGCGCCTGTAGTCCCAGCTACTCGGGAGGCTGAGGCAGGAGAACGGTGTAAAACCCGGGAGGTGGAGCTTGCAGTGAGCCAAGATGGCGCCACTGCACTCCAGCCGGGCGACTGAGCAAGACTCTGTCTCAAAAAAAAAAAAGTCATGCTGAAGCGTTTCCTTGGTGCAACCCTAAAGATAATGCAAGCTCCCTCTTCTTGCACAAGGGAAATGCTAAGTCCAAAGTGGTTAAGTGATTTGCCCAAGCTGTACAATGCCTTTCTGAACTCAGAGGTGTTCATGTCCTGTGTCAGACTCCTCAAAAAAAAAAAAAAAAGAAAGAAAGAAAGAAAAGAAAAAAGGAAAAAAAACCATTTTGGAAAATCTATTCATAAAAATACGCCTATAAAAGAAGCCTGAGGGCCTGGCACAGTGGCTCACACCTGTAATCCCAGCATTTTGGGAGGCCAAGGCAGTCAGATCACTTGAGCCCAGGAGTTGGAGACCAGCCTGGGCAACATGGTGAGACCCTGTCTCTAAAAAAGGAAAAAAAAAAACAAAACTTAGCCAGGCAAGGTGGCGCTCACCTGTAGTCCCAGCTACTTCGGAGACTGAGGTACGAGGATGCCCTTAGCCTGGGAGGTCAAGGCTGCAGTGAGCCGTGATTGCACCACTGCACTTCAGCCTGGGTGACACAGTGAGAGCCTGTCTCAAAAATAAAAAGAATGGGGAGTTGATAGTAACTTAAAAAGCTAGATGACATGACCATGGACTCAAAATGAACTTGGAGAATGGAAGGCCAACCAGAAAATTTTTCTTTGTAGAAAAACATTAAGATGTTTAAAAATTAATCAAATGAAATAAATAGCAGAAATAGCAGAGAAGGGATGAAAACCGAGATTATGATAAACTGCTAAATATCAGTTAATAAACCTATAATGTAGAATATTTAAAACATGCCGCTTGGCTGGGCGCAGTGGCTCACACCTGTAATCCCAGCACTTTGGGAGGCTGAGGCGGGCAGATCACCTGAGCTCAGGAGTTCGAGAGCAGCCTGGCCAACATGGTGAAACCCTGTCTCTACTAAAAATACAAAAACCAGTCAAGTGTGGTAGCAGGTGCCTGTAATCCCAGCTACTTGGGAGGCTGAGGCTGGAGAATCACTTAAACCCAGGAGGCGGAGGTTGCAGTGAACTGAGATCGTGCCACTGCACTCCAGCCTGGGCAACAAGAATGAAACTCCACCTCAAAACAAAACAAAACAAAAACAGGACAGAAAGATATTTGAAATGTATTAAATTCATTTAATATTCCCTTCTCGTGAACTCAGATTAAATTATGTAAGAATTCTGTGTACACTTCAACTTGTGTGAGAGAAGGAGATCCTGAAGGGCAACTAAAGAGCAATTATCACATTTAAAATATGCAAAGACTGGATTAATTTAGTATCTAAAACAGAAGGCTGAAGAGCACATGAACAGTTTCCACGAACTGAAATCTGAAGGTCCACAGTTAACATATCTGCTTTCTCTCCCCTACTACAGAAAAGAGTTGATAGGCTAGCCTAAGAGTTCCTGTTAAGTTACTCAAGAGTGTTCTCTCCTTCTCTGGAGAATTATTCTGCAAAAATCCAGCTCTCTGAGATGGTTTGCACACAGAAGAAGGCTGATAATCTAGAATGGAGTGGCAACCATTAGTTTCCTCTCTCCTGAAAATATCTGGTCTGCCAAGCCCTTCATATATGACCCTTATGGTTTCTTCAAGGGCTTCTAAACATAAAGCTGATCCCTTACGGAAATGGGAAAAACCAGGAAGTTAGCCATGGTATAGCCCACGCCTTACTCCCTAGAGTTTCAGAGAAGAGATCGCCAGTTTGCAAACACACCTCCCATTCAGCAACTTCAAAACCAGACACTTGAAGAGTGAGAATTATAAAATTCATCACCCCTCACATGAAAACAGCTCTAATAAAGCTCTTTAGGGGAGTTTTGATGTCACCACTTGTACTAAATGACTCTGCTGTTTACACTAAGAGCTACACAAGGAACCTCAAAGCCTGAGGGGAGTGGAGAAGTGCGACCTGAAGCAATCCCAGGCACATTCCTTAGCTATGCCTATTACAGCTCCAAGGTAAGGAGCTATCTCCCTGCCAAATTTATGTCACTCTTCTTGGGAAGAAAAATTTCCCCAAATAGAACTTTAAAAATATAAGGGGATAGAGAGAATCTAACTTGTTATTTTTTCTGGATATCGGGTTCTACATCCTGATTCAAATACCAAAAATACTTTGCTGCCAGGGTACAATG
This sequence comes from Papio anubis, assembly GCF_008728515.1. Classification (NCBI taxonomy): domain Eukaryota; kingdom Metazoa; phylum Chordata; class Mammalia; order Primates; family Cercopithecidae; genus Papio; species Papio anubis. The sequence continues at coordinate 86,788,392 of NC_044987.1, forward strand.
AGATTTTCACTCTTTCAAGGGTCAATTTTGTTTTTAAAACTTTGAAAGAAAAAAAAAACTACATTCTCTTAGTGCAAATCTAGAAAATACAACCAGCTAAAGGGGTTTACATGGCCTTTTAAAAAGGCTTATCTTGATTCAGAATACTTAATTACAAATTAAATATAAAGAATAAAGAACCACTAAATGTCTTGTAACATATTAAATATGCTTCCTCTGCACATTTTCTCACTAGCACAAACAGCAGGCCAGCCTGGGATCTAAACGTATACCCAATCTTGGCCCAGCTGCCTCCCAAAATATCTATGGTTTACATTTCCTTACAAGGATATGCTTATATACTTATGAACCAACATGTTGCCACAGGAGGGTGGTTCAATGCCTTACCCATAAGATCTTTAATGACAGAAAGCTAAGAAGTATATATTTTTTAAATATTCATTTCTGGGACCTGGACTATTACAAGGGTATTACTGAACCTCGGTCACTTGCATCTAAAATAAGAGGTGCATAATGCCAAATCTTGTGGTTGGGGAAAGACCAGGCTGGTGAGCTTTTTTGACAATTAAAATATGTAATGGTATAAAAAACACATTTTAGAGATTAAAATCAACCAACCCAATTATTCAGGGTTTTAATTGCCTGGACACGACACAGAATATTTTAGTATGCTTTAAAAATCTTGCTAAAAATAGCTCAGCCATACACAAAGTTTAATAACAAATATTTGTCTATGTGTGAGTGAACTGAGAGTATACTACCACACAATTACATCTTGCAATTTAAAAGAGGTGTTTGAATACTAACTTGTTAGTCTTTGGAAAATTGAGAAGTTATTAACTGTACATGAGCTAAAAATCACGATCTGTCTCATGCTAAGACTGATTTCTAAACTCAATTTTTAACTCACCCAATTGTAGACAATAGAGTTGACACCTAGCATACAGTGTGACCATCAGGTGCTGAAAGGCACAAAAGAAATGTCAAGAGAGGCAGACAAATTAGCCATTGTGTAAGAGTACTGATTTGCTAAATGTCCTAGATTTTTTTTTTTTTCACTGACAGGATTTACAATTACAGCATTTTATCATCTTCAATCAAGCTTTTAAAAAACCACACTTCACCGAACAAAGTTGGGGAAAAAAAGAAAAAAGTCATCCATATTCTTTTATATATAGGAAAACAAGCTTTAACCTTGCCAACAACTTGAAGGCCGCACAGGATGGTTAAATAGCAAGCTGGGTAACATATTTCTCAATCCAAAACCTTGAGATCAAGTTTAAAACATTAAAAGAGCAAAGCTGTCTTATAAAGAATACTCTAAGTTACATTACTTTTATTTTTCAGAGTTAAAGGCACATTTTGCAGGGTTTTAACTTTTAACCCAAGTATATCAACAAATACTGTACTGTTAAAGATAGTTATCATTTTTTAATAGAGAAAAGGTGGGAGACAGTCTTAAAAATATTTCCATGAATTACTAAACGATTCTTACAACTTTACTTAATATTCTACTCAGATTCACAGAAATTCAAAGCAAAGAGAGAGGCGTTAGCCATCATCTAGTCAAATGTCCATTATTTATTGATTAGAAGAATGAGAATAAAAGGCACCATCAAGGAGACCAGAAACTAAACTCCAAACTTGCAAGCTGCCAGTACTTTCCATTATTATAAAGATGACTAAAATAAGAAGCTGACAGATAGACTTGACAGAGACAGAGGCCAAGAATATGCCTAAACTTGCCTGGATCCACCTACTAATACAGAACTTTGATCTTTCCTAAGAGATTAAGTTGTCAAATGTTACCTTACAATCCTAATGTTAAGAGCCAAGGGCCTGGACATTAAAAATCACTTATGATACCATAACCGGCACAGCATTTAGTTTGACTGGAAATTATAAAACATTATTGGTTACTATAAGCCTTAAGGACCCCTAAGTGAGGGAATTACTGGTTCATGTCTCTCTCTTTTTTTTTTTTTCTTGAGAGGAGTCTCGCTCTGTTGCCTAGGCTGGAGTGCAGTGGCACAATCTCGGTTCACTGCAACCTCTGCCTCCTGGGTTCAAGAGATTCTCCTGCCTCAGCCTCCCAAGTAGCTGGGACCACAGGCGTGCACCACCATGCCTAGCTAACTTTTAAAATTTTAAGTAGACACGGGTTTCACCATGTTGGCCAGGCTGGTCTTGAACTCCTGACTTCAAGGGATCTACACACTTTGGCCTCCCAAAGTGTTGGGATTACAGGCGTGAGCCACCACACCTGGCCTCAAGTCTTAAGAATTGCTCAGGTCATATCCAGTACACTTTTGCCTGTGAGGCATGAGTTCCCCATTCAGTGGAAATGTTTCAGGTGAACTGGACAACTGGAGGAGTCTCCTGGGTAGGTGAGACAGTCTACAATTTAGACACCTATATTTCATTTAAGACAATACAGAGGACCCAAAGAATGTATAAACATCAAATTAAGGCCGGGCATGATGGCTCATACCTGTAATCCCAGCACTTTGGGAGGCTGAGGCCGGTGGATCACAAGGTCAGGAATTCAAGACCAGCCTGGTCAAGATGGTAAAACCCCGACTCTACTAAAGACACAAAAAAATTAGCCAGGTGTGGTGGCAGGTGCCTGTAATCCCAGCTACTTGGGAGGCTGAGGCAGAGAATTGCTTGAACCTGGGAGGCGGAGGTTGCAGTGAGCCGAGGTCGTGCCACTGCACTCCAGCCTGGTCAACAGAGCAAGAGTCCATCTCAAAAAATTAATTAATTAAATTAAATAGAGAACAACAACAAAAAAACTTTTGGCAGTGAGAGTTGTTGGCTTGTTTTACAGATGAGGAAAATAAGGTCCTGAAGGGTTAAGCATGTGATTCATTCAAGGTCACTCCTGTGAATTATTGACAGATCTGGAACCCAGCTCTCCCTATGCCTGGCAGAATATTTTTTCCTCGCTTATATTTAAAGAGAATCCATGGTTCACTAGTTCAGAAAATAAAGGACCTATACTTAAAGATATTCATACATCGTTCTTGTTTTGAACAAAGTTCACTTGTATATAAATAAACTAACGCATCTCTAGAAAGACACACAACACAAACTAAGCCAACAATTGATTTCTGTAATTCAGAAATCAAAAGATGACAAAACTCTACCATCAATAAATATAAACATGTAGCCACTGATTACTAACCAGACCTGCCAGAGAATATACAGTAGATATCAGAAAATATGTTAAAAAAATACTTTCAAATGGTATTAGTAAAAGAAGAAAGGTGCTTGGAATAGTGAAAAAAAAAAAAATACACCTTAGGGAAGAATCTGAGATGATCTTTCCAAAAGGAGATTCTTTAAAAACACTCTAAAGCCCTTCAGGTAACTCAATTCTATATAAAAAGCTGGACAACCTGCTCATGTACAGGATACATACTGTGAAGGTTTGAGAGATTATGACTAATTATATGGAAGTGAAGATGTTGAGTAACTTTTTGTACAGTATCCAAATTACTGAAACAGAGTGATTTTCTTTTCCAAGTGTTAAGCCTACCCACAGGAAACAACCAAGGCTATTCTACCCTAGCAGAGTGCCTTAGCTAGTCATGCATTCTGCAACAAGTCTCCATGGCAAATTTCCTAACACACACTTCTAAACACAAAGAACTCCTCCAAGTAATAAACAGGTTCGTGTGAGTTCAACTAAAAGGATATTCTGCTACTCCTGGGATACTTTTATGAGAGGATCATAACCTTATTGTCACCTTGCCATCCTAAAATTGCATAAAAAATATAAAGTCATAAAACTTCTGGAAGTAAGCAGCAGCCTTAGAGGTGATCAAGTGAATCCAATTGCTTCACTTTTCAGATAAGGAAATTGTCAGTGAATTGCTTCATTTTTCAGATGAGGAAATTGTCACGAAAAAAAAAAGAAAAAAAAGTGAATGACTTGCCCAAGGCCATACAATTATTCAGTGGCGTAGTAAGGCTGTGATCAAGTACTCAGGTCCACCACTTTCTTCACGAGGTCACAGAAATAGCCTTGCTAATCTTAAAACTATATGCCAAACATAACCTAGGACGTGCAAATTTGTGCTCAAGGTCTACGTTTCTCAAACACCATAGCAATAACACACAAATGAGAGGACTCACATACACATTCCCCTCCCCATGACTTCATCTCTTTCTCCCAATCTTGGAATGTAGGTGATTGAGTTATTACCACAAATACGGTAATAACCTTGAATCCTTCTGATTAAACTTTGGAATTTTAATATTAGTAAGATTACGGCCTTGAACACTCTTCAGGGTGAATTGTGACAGGTCAGTCCATTGTGACACAAGATTGAACACTGTCGTTCAAAAACATAAATAGTCACTACAGGTGCAGCAAATGGTGTGAACACAGGAATCCCATTCACAGTACTGAGGATTACATTTGATGCTGTCCCCAGACTCCGGTAAAGCAGCTTTCACCAGGAAATAGACACTGTTAGACTGAACAAGTTTCAACGAGCCTCAAGGAGAAGAAGCAGGTATTCTCTCTCTGGGACCTTCTCAAATCTGGACAAAAGGCTAAGTGCTGAGAATGTTGCATCTGAAAATCCCCTGTAGGAATGGTGTCTGAATTCCATGCCATGGTTCTGCTCTCAGTGTGGCCTTGCATCCTTATTTATTCACTCCAGCATTTTTAAGTGCCTCCTATATACCAGGCTCTGGGGACCCCAAGTTGAGTAAAATAAAATCACTGCTCTGTCAGTCCCAGGATCTCTAAAGTGGAATGCACCCTCCACCCCTGTCCCCAGGGGAGGTGAAAGCACTACTCCAGGACAAGCCATTGAGCAATGAGAAGAAAATGAAGAACTCTGATTAGTAATTATAGTCTCATCTTTTTAACTTCTACTTTCATGATTGTAATTTTCTGTATAACTACAGAGGTTTTTGGTTCACATGCTCCAGAAATTAAGAATAGGTGAACAAACGCTTAGAGACCACGGAACTAGTCTCCTGATGTGTAACTGTAGCTAAGTAAAGCTGCGATGGGAGAACAGACTGGAAGTACTTGGAAAAAGACCCTAGCTGATCACAACATGTCCTATATACGATCGACTGGAGTGTGCAGACCTGCAGCACTGGCCTCGCTTCATACATGGCTTTTGAGAATCACTGAATGAGCTAGTGTCCCCATGAGTAAAACGCAAATATGCTGCTCTTGAAAACCCTTTTAGAGAGGGTGGTTATATATATTTTTGAGGGTGAAATGAGTAGTAGGGAGAAATAAGGAGTCACCAGAATGTATGATCACTCTACCTATGGGTCACAAATCTAAGAAAATAAAACACATTTTCACACCACCAAAGCTCAGAAAGTGCTAAAATAATGCTAGTTTAGGCACTCCAATTTAGACTGGTACCAATTATTTTTGTTTCCTAAGCCATGAACACTAACTTAATCTAAGGCCCAAAGTTGAAGATACAGCATTTCACTACCTTCAGTGAGTTCTACCAGAAGATGCTTTGGAGAGAGGAGTATGTTCCCATAAAAATGTGATTATTTCTTTGTGGTTTTAGATACTAATGTAAAACAGCCCTTTTCCTTATAGGACAAGTCTACTCACTAAAATGTGAGGAATCTGCTAAACAAGGTCTTTACAACTAGTCAAAATAGTAAAATCATGCTTTTCTGTTCTATGCAGAGCCTTGCAAGAGGTTCAGGTAGAGGGACCTTTCTTTCTGCACAAATTCCCTAAACGTTTGTAGAGAACTTGGGGAAAAATTAGCCCCATTTCCTCTCCACAGGTCTTCTTTCTCTTGATTCAATTCATTCCTGCTCAAATTTTCCCACTTAATGTAGCTTTGTGAACAAAATGCTCTTCACCGCAAAGTTAACTTTTGTTTTTTAATATAAGTTAAACTTCACTATACTGAAAAAAAAAAAAAAGACCTCAAATACATAAGTAAAACTAACCTGAGACAGGAAAAATAACAAATGGGGAGGGGAAGGCTGAGGGTGAAAGAATGAAACAGGTTCCCAGACAACAGGCCTCGATGCTCACTAAAAGTCCATTCTGAGAGGGCAGGGAGAACACCTTTGCCACCACCGACCTGGAAATACAGCAATGCTCCTGCCTGCATAAAGATTTCTTCACAGGGTCCTTTAAAACTTTCTGTTTCTAAGAGGTCCCTTCCACAATAGGTAAAAGGAAATTCCGTCTACCCTCGGGCCCCTCAGGATCCCTTCCTCTCTCACACGTTTCTTTGACTCCTCCTGATTTAAGCATTCAGCTGGCCACGCAACATAAGCAGCAATAAGAACACGCAAGCCCTGCCCTCAGTCAACCTCTTCCTCCTCTATCCGTGGCCTTTGCTACCACCTCACAACCTAGTTCAGATTCCTCTTCTTTTCTCAAGGGAACATCTAAAGCTCTCAAGTCCCCGTTTGAACAGGGAGATTTTGGAAGCCTGAAACATTTGAGTGTCTCTCGATCTCAGACAGCTCAAAAGAAAAGATCTGTTGGCTGCGTGAAGGTGCATTAGAAACCGGCTGCTACCTTGCAGCCTGGGTTGAGCATATGCTCCGGAACTTGCTTCTCTTCCAACATCCTGCACCTCAAGTCAGCATTCCTTCTTTAAAAGACCGTGTTGGGTAACATCATGTCCACCAAGAGAACCCTGTAATTCTCCCTTGTTTTCTCGGATTCCCCTGCGTGCTGCAGAAGCCTGGGCGTTAGAGGGCTAGTCCCGAGTGGAACTGGGGGGAAGTAGGTGCCAGGACGCACTACCGGGATGGGGCCAAATTGGAAGGAGATTCGCCCTGACTGAGGTACAGGTGTTTCTTCTCCCCACATGCTGGAACCCAGGAGGCTCCAGGTGCTTCCCCACGAGACGTGCCTCAGTCTGCAGACTGAGGCCAAGTTCTCGGCGCCCTCAGCCCCGCCAGTGGCGGAACTCCTGCTAGCTGAGCGAGGGCCCGCAAGAGAAGGGAAGGTCGCGTGGACAGGCTGTCCGGGGCAAGCGTGTTTAGATTCCTTCCTCCTCCTTGGCCCCAGATGCCCTTGTGAGTTGGGGGTGTGCGCGGTGGGGTGGGAGGGTGCTTGTGCCCAAAAAGTCTGGGAACGAAAGCTACTGCTGGCTCGACCATGGACTGGCAAAGTGCGGAAAGCCCGTGGCGCAGGAGTGGGTGCCAGTCAGCCCGCACGCAGGTGACCGGCGGACCCCCTTCCCAGGCCCGGGCGGCGGCGGGGCGGGGTGGGGTGGGACTGACCCCTGGCTCCGCCCCGCGGCGCCCCCCGCTGGGCCCCCTCCCCCGCGTCCCCGCCGCCCGCACTCACAGCGCTTGGGTGAAGGCGCTGAGCCCCTCGGGCACGGCCGTCAGCGCCTTCCCGGAGCAGTCCACCCGACGGTCGCCGTCGCAGCTGCAGGGCGCCGCGCAGAGAGGCGGCGCCGCGCCGCTGGGCCCGGCCGAGCCGAGCAGCCCCAGGGCGAGGAAGCAGAGCAGCCCCAGCGGGCCCGGCATTGCTGCGGCCGCCTCCGGCGCCGGCCTCTCCCGCGGCGCCGCTTGCTCCGCTGCCCTCCGACGCCCCCCTCCTCCCCTGGGCAGCCGGCCTGCGGGCTGGGGCAGGGGTCTCTTCCTCGGCGGTCCGCGCGGGCTCGGCCCCTTCAGCAGTCCGCCGCAGCCGCGCAGGGACGCGGAGCTCCGGAGTTTCGCCCTTCCCGCTGCTCCATGGACGCGCAGAGGCAGCCCCGCTCCTCCGGCGGCTCAGGCCAGCAGGGCCGGCCCGGCGCAGCGGCGGGGGCCGCACTCTGCCATCGCACCCGCCTCCCTGTCCCCGGCCTCCCAATGCAGCGGCTCTTCAAGGTTGCAGAGCGCAGCCTTCAGCCATGCCGGCCACTCGCCCCAGCCCCCGCCGCGGCTCTCGCACAAACGCCCAGACTCTGGCTCGCTCTCTCCCCGCCGCGGATCAATCTCTTCCCGTCCTTTTCCCTTCTAGGGTTGCACGCTCTGGTTCCCAAGCCCCCGGCCGCTGGCTTATGCAAATCACTTAGGTACATGCAAAACTACCCCTTCTCCCGGAGCGCCATTGGCCCGGGGAGGTCTCGAGCTCATTAGTATGCAGAGAAGAGAGCCGCCATTGGCCAAGAGTAGGACCAGAGGGGCGTGTTTTTCGGGTGTGAGTGACAAGGTGGTGGTGGTGGTGGTGGTGGTGGTGGTTCAAGGCAAAATCCCTGACTTGGCTGGATTTGTGTGGCAGGTTGTGGATTGAAGGTAGAAGGATAAGCGGACAAGGGGTCTATTTTTTCCCTCCCCCAGCCATCTTTTTCTTCCCTCCGCAGAAATTGGATCTCCTAAATTGGATGACCTGGAAAGTAGAACTTCCCTCCAGCGTTCAGTTAAGTTTCAAATGACTCTCCGCTGTTCCAAAGGGCGAGGACGTCTGGAGCTCTGTAAACGGAAAAAAGATTTTGAAGAGGAGGAAAGAAGTTTCCCTCGATGTGACACACATCTTTGGATTTTAGCTATACACTAAGCTAAAAGTGTACCCTCTCCAGTGCGTAACTTCACCTGGGATCTTTACACCTATCTTGATATGCATTTGGTAGCTAAGTCTTACTTAGCAATTCATTCTCCCCAGTCCTCTCTCTGTATTTGGTGTTTTTGGTGACTGCAAATCAGACTCCTTTCGCACACACTTTAAAATCCTGAAACACAGGAATGTTGTAAAGGTCGGAGAAAATGATGTTTCTGAACACTGGACAATTTCCAAAACATCTGAGTGGGAGGTGACTACGGCTGAGAAGCCGGCAGCAACATTGGTGTTAGGTAATTATCAGCATTCCCTCCTCTGCTGAATTTTGAGTCCCTGTGGCCTAATAGACCCCACAGAATCTGTGGACCCCACATTATCTGTACCAACTACTGCTTTAGGGGTACTTCCTTTCTTGCTCTCTGCTGTGGCGTTGTTTTACTCTATAATGGAGACATTTTTAATGAATACATTAAAACAAGCAGGATTCGCCGGGCCAAGCCCAGTGGCTCACGCCTGTAATCCCAGCACTTTGGGAGGCCGAGGCGGGCAGATCACCTGAGGTTGGGAGTTCTAGACCACCCTGACCAACATGGAGAAACCCCATCTCTACTAAAAATACAAAATTAGCCGGGTGTGGTGGCAGATGCCTGTAATCCCAGCTACTCGGGAGGCTGAGGCAGGAGAATTGCTTGAACCCGGGAGGCAGAGGTTGCGGTGAGCTGGAGATGGCGCCGTTGCACTCAGCCTGGGCAACAAGAGCAAAACTCCGTCTCAAAACAAAACAAAAAAAGCAGGATTTAAAAATAATTATCATATAAAGTTGACTAGCCATCGTATATAAATAAAACTTAGAACAATGGAAACAGGTTGATGCAGACCTATAAGTTTAAAATGAAAAACTTCTATCATCTTTGTATTTGGGAGTTTATCTAAAAGATAATGTCAGGTTGGACACATAAGTCACATACAGTAAATATGTCTAGAAGCTAGAGAGTTTAATATGCCTTCATTTCAAGTTTTAGGAATGACATACCTCCTCTCACTGTAGGGCTGAAAGACAACTTAAAGATCCCCGGACAACTCTGGTTTTATAGATAAGAAATCTGAGGCTCTCAAGAGAGTGTGTTCTGCCCATCATCGTCACGGAACAGCTCCTGGGCTCCTGGCTCCTGGCTCCCAATCTGGTGCTCTTGGAGCCTTCCCTAAGTTGGCTTTCATCGTCTAAATCATTTCCATTATTTTCTAGCAAATTTCATGAACAAATGAAATAAGGAAGAAATTGTAAAGTTAGTTTCTGTAATCGGTTCTTTAAGATCTCTCTTTTTAGCCGGGCGCTGGGAAAGCTAAAAGTTTCATCTAAAAGCACTTTGGGAGGCCGAGCGGGTGGATCACGAGGTCAGAGATCGAGACCATCCTGGCTAACATGGTGAAACCCCGCCTCTCTACTAAAAAATACAAAAACTAGCCGGGCGAGGTGGCGGGCGCCCAGTCCCAGCTACCGGGAGGCTGAGGCAGGAGAATGGGCGTGAAACCCGGAGGCGAGCCTGCAGTGAGGCCGAGATCGCTTTACCGCACCCAGCCTGGGCAGGACATAGGGCCAGACCCTCACTCCTCAAAAAGATCTCTCTTTTTTTTTGAGACTGTCTCAGTGTGTCCAGTGGCACAGTTTACTCACTGCAACCTCCACCTCCCCAGGTTCAAGTGATTCTCCTGTCTCAGCCTCACTCAGTAGCTGGATTACAGGTGCCCACCACTGTGCTTAGCCACTTTTTTACTTCAGAGACAGGGTTTCTCATGTTGGCCAGGCTGGTCTCGAACTCCCTCACCTAGTGATCCACTCCACCAGCCTCCCAAAGTGCTGGGATTACAGTCAGGAGCCATGGAGCCTGGCTTACATGCAAATCTTGATTAAAAATGGAGAATGATTTAGTAGGGCCTGGCGTGGGGCCCAGAAACCAGCATTTTTGCACAGCAAGTGAAAGTGACACAGGTGATCCATGAACCACACTTGAGAACTTTATTCTCTTTGTCTTCAAATAACGTCTTATGGCTGAAAACTTAGGTGAAAAGAGAGCTCAGATTTGAAAAAAAGGAAAGATGCAGATTTTACTAGTAAAAGAATAAATTCCTATTGTTCATTAGATGACAAATGTAAGAAAGGAAGATTCAATTTGTAGCTTAGCTTACAGGAAGATAAAAGATCAGAACAAAAAAAGACTTGGGTAGGGGAACAACAGGACGAGAGCATTAAAGTGTTTATTTCTTATTTGCTACATTTTGTGTGCTTTGCATTAAAGATAAATTGGTAAATTAGTTCCATCTCTTGAATAAGATGTCCTAAGAGAGTATAGACAAAAACCAAAAAAACTAATGATTAAGATACTTTACCTCGTGATAACTAGGAGAAAAAAATGACTACTCTAAATAAAACCATAAGTACTGAAAAAGATACTGAAATAAATCAAATAAAAATTGATGGCAAGCAAAAATAATATGGTCTCTGTCTACAGATCAATTCTCTTTAAAGTTTTCACTCGGTTGGCCGGGCGCTGCGTGGCCTGCCTGTAATCCCAGCACTTTGAGGCCCAGACGGCGGATCACGCAGGTCAGGAGATCGAGACCATCCTGGCTAATGCTGCGAAACCCCGCTTCTACTAAAAAATACAAAACTAGCCGGCGCGTGGCGGGATGTTTCTGTAGTCCCAGAAGCACGGGGAGGCTGAGGCAGAATGGCATAAACCCGAGGCGGAGCTTGCAGTGAGCTGGAGATCCGCCACTGCACTCCCAGCCTGGGCGATGAGCGAGACTGGCCTCAAAAAAAAAAAGAAAAGAAAAAAAAGAAAAAAAAAAGTTTTCACTGCTTTGGGATAAGTAAATTTGCAGCATCCACAGACTAGAGAAAAAGTAGAACTGGCCGGGCGCGGTGGCTCAAGCCTGTAATCCCAGCACTTTGGGAGGCCGAGACGGGTGGATCACGAGGTCAGGAGATCGAGACCATCCTGGCAAACATGGTGAACCCCCGTCTCTACTAAAAAATACAAAAAACTAGCCGGGCGAGGTGGCAGCGCCTGTAGTCCCAGTTACTCGGGAGGCTGAGGCAGGAGAATGGCGTGAACCCCGGAGGCAGAGCTTGCAGTGAGCTGAGATCCGGCCACTGCACTCCAGCCCAGGAGACAGAGCGAGACTCCGTCTCAAAAAAAAAAAAAAAAAAAAGTAGAACTGGGCTGCAACCCCTCTGTACACGTGGCATGGAGCTTTTGGGCCATGAAGAAAGTACCCTATTGTAGTGATGCTTGCCTTGGTGTCTTTGTGCAGAGCACACAGGGCTTGTTGACTGGTGGATAAGCTGGACTTCCCTTCTATCACCCCTTTACCCGAGAACTCTTATAAACATAGAACCTGAACAAGTATATGCAGAGTCCCTACCTGTTGGGTGAATGGTTTCAGGTGCTCTGTTACAGCAATAACAGCTCAGAGACAGTGGGGGCTCTCAGGAAGTGCTATCATGATTGACTGGATAAAAGTCCTCAAACATGTAGAATTTCACTTTTTATGAAATATTTCAACTTAGAAATTGTTAATGGCAATCAGCTTAAGAAATAATGTTACAAATATAGTTTATATTCCCTTTGTACCACTCCCCAATCATATTCCTTTTCTTCCTCTCCCTGAGAAGCACTTTCCTAAACTTTGTAATTAATTCCCATGCATATTTTCATGCTTTTCCTATGCATGTATCCCTAAACAATAAACACTATTGTTTTGCATATATAAATCAACATCATTGTATACTGTTCTGCAACCTGCTTTTTCACTTAACCTGTGAGCATAATCGATGTTCATGAACTACATGGCTATTGTAACTTCATTTTCATTACTATATAATATTCCACTTAATGAATATGCCCAGTGTGTTAGGGTTCACCAGAGAACAGAACTGATAGGATATATATAGAAATACAAAAAGAGATTTATCGTGAGGCATTGACTCACACAATTATGGAGACTAAGTGACAATCTTCCATCTACATGTTGAAGGCCCAGGAAAGCTGGTGGATTTGTTCTAGTCCAAACTCGAAGGCCTAAGACCCAAAGGAATCAATAGTGTTTTGGTCCAAGTCTGAAGGCCTGAGAATTAGGAGCAGTGAAGTCTGAGCTGAAGACAGATGTCCCAGCTCAAGCAGAAAGCAAATTTACCTTTTCATCCTTCCACTGTTTTTTTTTTTTTTTTAAAAGGAGTTTTGTTTTGTTTTTGAGATGGAGTCTCTCTCTGTGGTCCAGGACGGAGTGTAATGGTATGACCTCAGCTCACTGCAGCCTCCGCCTCCTGGGTTCAAGTGATTCTCCTGCCTCAGTCTCTCAAGTAGCTGGGACCACAGGCATGCACCACCACACCTAACTAATTTTTGTATTTTTAGTAGACAAGGGTTTTCGCCATGTTGGCCAGGCTGGTCTTGAACTCCTGGCCTAAGTGATCCACCCACCTCAGCCTCCCAAAGTGCTGGGATTACAGGTGTGACCCACTGCGCCCAGCCTTCCATTGTCTTTTTGTTCTATTCAGGCCCTCAATGGGTTGTATGAGGGCATCTTTTTTTTTTTTTGAGACAGAGTTTCACTCTTGTTGCCCAGGCTGGAGTGCAATGTCATGATCTCAGCTCACTGAAACCTCCACCTCCCAGATTCAAGCAATTCTCCTGCCTCAGCCTCCCTAGTAGCTGGGATTACAGGTATGTGCCACCATGCCTGGCTAATTTTGTATTTTTAGTAAAGACAGGGTTTCTCCATGTTGGTCAGGCTGGTCTCAAACTTCCGACCTCAGGTAATCTGCCCGCCTTGGCCTTCCAAAGTGCTGGGATTATAGGCGTGAGCCACCGTGCCCGACTGACACGAGGGCATCTTCTTACTCAGTCTACTGAATCTCTTCCAGAAATACCCTCACAGACACACCCAAGATGTAATGTTTTACCAGCTATCTGGCCATTCTTTGCCCAGTCAAGTTGACACATAAAATTCATCATTATTCTCAGTATTTATTTATCCATCCTCTGGGTTAATATTGTTTATTTTTATTTTTTCTAATAACAATTTGACTATGGATATTTTTGTATATATTTGTTTGTTCATACATGTAACAGTTTCTCTAAAATGTGTATATTTTCTTTAAATACTCATGTGTATATGTGTGTATGTGTGTGTGTCTAGAGGTGGAATGCTGCTGGGCACTGTGGCTCATGCATGTAATCCCAATACTTTGAAAGACCAAAATGGGAGGATCACTTGAGTCCAGGAGTTCGAGACCAGCCTGGGCAACACAGCAAGACCCCATCTCTACAAAAAAATTTTAAAATTGGCCAAGATTGGTGGTCCACACTTGTAGTACCACCTACTTAGGAGGCTGAGGTGAGAGGATGGCTTGAGTCTGGGAGGTCAAGGTTGTACCACTGCACTGTAGCTTGGGAGTACGATTGGACAATTGCCCTCCAGCCTAGGACAAGAGCAAGACCCGGTCTTAAAAAAAAAAAAAAGCAGAATTGTTAGGTTGTAGATTATGTGCATTATTAGATGTTGCTAAATTGCTCTCAAAAGTGACTGCAGTTAGTTATGCTTCCCTCAGAAGAGAATAACAACCCCTATTACTCAACATCTTACCAATACCTGATATTGTAAGGCTTAAATGTTTACGAATCTAACGCATAGGAAATGAAATCTGTGTGGTTTAAATTCGAGTTCCCCTGATTCCAACTGCATATTTTCATGTATTTATTGGACATTCTTGTGTGCTGTTCTATGCATTGCCCATTCATTTCCTTTGCCTGTTTGTTTTCCGTTGAGTTGTTTATATTTGCTTTTATGGTTTTATAGTGGGGATCAGCAAAGGTTTTCTGTTAAGGGCCCAGTAGTAAATATTTTGGACTTTGTGGGCCATATGGTCTCTGTCACAACTATTCAATTCTGCCATGCAGCACAAAAGCAATCGTAATACACAATAGATATCATTGTATTCCTGTAACATTTCTTTGACAAAAACAGGTATTGGACTAGTTCTGGCCCATAGGTCATAGTTTGCTAACCCTGTTTTATAGGATGTTAATCCTTTATTAAAATATACTCATTATTTCTGTTTGTTTTTGTTTGCTAGCTTGTTTTTAAAGGACAGGCTCTTCCTGTGTCACCCAATTGCATGCCATGATCTTAGCTCATTGCAGCCTCAAACTCCTGGGCTCAAGGGATCCATCCTTCTCAACCTCCAGAGTAGCTAGGACTGTAGGCTCGCACCGCCATGCCAGCTAATTATTATTATTACTATCTTTTTTGTAGAGACCTAGTATTGCTATGTTGCCCACACTGGTCTCAAATTCCTGGCTTCAAGGGAGCCTCCCACCTCAGCCTCCCAAAGTGCTAGGGTTATAGGAGTGAGCCACCACGCCCAGCCTACTGATTGTTTTGGAAACAATTTACATGATTATGTAAAATTCAGAGGGACACACCTCAAAGGTAACGATCTTTTATTGCAAGTTAAGATCAAGCACTTTCAAAATTGCAGTCTCCATGGTGACCTCATGCTGAAGATTATATTGTAGACTGAGCCATGAAGAGTGCAAGCTTTAAAATGCCCTGCTTTCTACAATGAAGGACACAGAGGGAGTCCTGGGCACTTAGAGTTTACCTTACCCTTTGTGTAAAAGGCACCCTAAATATTTTTGACCCAAATAATAACATAACCTGTGAGAAATAGTTACAGAGCTTAAACAAAAGCATAAGTGCAAAAAAGCTACCTGAAGTGAGAAGCTGGCTATACATTAAAAATATACCTGTATTGGCTGGGCGTGGTTGTTCATGCCTATAATCTCAGTACTTTGGGAGGCCGAGATGGGCAGATCACGAGGTCAGGAGTTCAAAACCAGACCAGCCTGACCAATATGGTGAAACCCTGTCTCTACTAAAAATACAAAAATTAGCCAGGTGTGGCAACGTGCACCTGTAGTCCAAGCTACTTGGGAGGCTGAGGCAGAAGAATTGCTTGAACCCAGGAGGCGGAGGTTGCAGTGAGCCGAGATCATGCCACTGCACTCCAGCCTAGGCAATAGAGTGAGACTCTGTCTAAAAACAAAACAAAACAAAACAAAACTGTGTGTGTGTATATAGATTTGTATACAGAAATACATAAATATACATATATACATATTTCAAAACATGATAGGATTAAGGAATAAAGGAAAGAATATCAAGTCTAATCCCTACTGATCAGATATCTGATATGCACCTACTCTAGTGAGTAAATCTTCAAGGTAGTGCATAGTTTCTAGGCTCTGATGCCTCCATATTTGCATGGGGAGCTTTGGGATGGAAGAGCTTTCACATTAGGCCCCAGAGGCTTGCAGTCATTCTATCATGGTCTCAAGGTACTTTTACCCACCTTATCAACATTCCTAGAGTGGTCCTATTACGCACAGGAAACAGAATCTAATTTTTTGGGCTAATTGAAAACAATGATTTTTTTGAACAAAAAGTAACAATGTAAAATTGTTGACAAATTTTAAACATCTTTTTAAGCTACACATGTGACCAAATTTGGGCTTCTTGGCCCTCTTTAACTGTACCTAGAGCTGGAGCGAGGGTGAAAGATGGCTGACAGCAGCACATGCCACTTGTGTAGAAATGATAGGACCTTTGGGAAGTGAGGGCTGGTAGTGAGGCTTCTGGCAGGACTGGCTGAAGGCCACTCTTGAAGCCAGCCCTTTTTCAAAACATCACCTAAAGGAATCTTACTCTCTTGAGCTGGTTGGATATTACGGGGTCAGATAGCCTTTCAATACTTCTGAAGACCCATATTGACCCAAAATGTCAAAACATTTGGATACATATCAGAAATATGGAAATGCCTAATCCTTCCTCCCTTCCTTCCTTCCTTCCTTCCTTCCTTCCTTCCTTCCTTCCTTCCTTCCTTCCTTCCTTCCTTCCTTCACAGAGTTTTGCTCTTGTTGCTGGAGTGCAATGGCGCGATCTCGGCTCACCGCAACCTCTGCCTCCCAGGTTCAAGTGATTTTCCTGCCTCAGCTTCCCTAGCAGCTGGGATTACAGGCGTGTGCCACCACACCTGGCTAATTTTGTAATTTTAGTAGAGACGGGGTTTCTTCTTGTTTTTGGTTAGTTTGGTCTCAAACTCCCGACCTCAGGTGATGATCTGCCCACTTCAGCTTTCCAAAGTGCTGGGATTACAGGCGTGAGCCACCGTGCCCGGCCATGCCTAATCTTTTCTTTTTCTTTTTTTTTTTTTTCCCCGAGACGGAGTCTCGCTCTGTCGCCCAGGCTGGAATGCAGTGGTGCGATCTCAGCTCACTGCAAACTCCGGCCTCCCGTGGTCACGCCATTCTCCTGCCTCAGGCTACTGAGTAGCTGGGACTACAGGCGCCTGCCACGGCGCCTGGCTAATTTTTTGTATTTTTAGTAGAGACGGGGTTTCACCGTGTTAGCCAGGATGGTCTGGATCTCCTGACCTCGTGATCCGCCCGTCTCGGCCTCCCAAAGTGTTGGGATTACAGGCGTGAGTCACCGCGCCCGGCCGCCTAATCTTTTCTAAATCTGATTTTCTTTTCCTGATCTTTCCCTTTCAATTCTAACACAAGAGGAAAATGAGACTCAAGGGAGCAACTTCTGAATTACAGAACCACGTGTGGGTTCCAAAGTCTGAATGCATAAACTACTGGTGAGAAATAGAAGTAGGCAAAAATTAAATGATTGTTCAAGAAACCAGATGTTAGAGAGATAGAAAAGTAAAGGTAGAAAAATCAGAATAGAAAGGCAGGAAGACTACCAGCTGGTCAAACTGATAATTTGTTAAGACCAAAATACCAACACAAAGTTTAGCCATGGAATTGGGTAGTTTTCACTCCCTCAGAATCCCAAATGAAACTTTGAACATTTTAGAAAGATATTAGCATGACACAATTATTTCAAGAAACTACATGCAAAATCTGCGCATACCACGCTGATGTGTAATCAGAAAACCAGCACTCAGGGTGGAGTAGGGGGCTGTGGTGGTGGTGGTGCTAAAATGTTCTGAAAAGCTCTTCTTTGTCTACAGGAACATGTTGTGAAAGAAGTCTAGAAAAGAAAGAGGAAATTAAATGTAGACCCAAGGAGAAATACTGGGTAGGATGTGGAGGGAAGACTCCATGTTCTGTAAATTGTCTTTTTCCTAACTAGACACCAAATACTGTCTCAAAAAAGAAAAAAAAAAAAAAAAAGGAACACTCTTAAATACCTCTTTGGTAATTCCCAAGCTGTTATTCTTGTCTAGTGACAGCTACCATGGCTGTCTTCAAATAAGAAAAGCGGCAGTCAGAATGAAAATGTTAGCAATCCGAAAATTTTTGAAAATGTCTTCTAATTTTCAAAATAAAAAACCCTGAAGCAGTGCTTTTAAAGACACAGGCAAACTGCCAGCCATTTGTAATTTCCAAGATTACTTTGGA
Source organism: Papio anubis (assembly GCF_008728515.1). NCBI lineage: Eukaryota > Metazoa > Chordata > Mammalia > Primates > Cercopithecidae > Papio > Papio anubis. Next base: position 86,806,383 of record NC_044987.1, read on the forward strand.
AAGGGGCAAAGCAAAGCTTCAAGGCTGGGTCCGTGGTGCTGGATGTCAGGATGATACTGAAGATGGTTGGCAAAATCTGGTAATATCTGCTAATATCTCTCTCTCATTCTCCCTCTGCCTCAGGCTAATGTTAAAACATACTTGGCGATCTGTAGAATGTAAGAGAAAATTTAGAAAATGTTTGATATGAAAGAGAAAATGAAGGATGTTGAGATAATAGGGAAAAACTTTATAGTAACTCTGCCAATTTGCCCCTTTTATTCTAAAATAACACAAACTTGTCAGACTTTTCAACATTCTTTGAATTTTTTTTTTTTTTTTTTTTTTTGAGATGGAGTCTCACTCTGTTGCCTACGCTGGAGTGCAGTGACACAATCTCGGCTCACTGCAACCTCCACCTCCTGGGTTCAAGCAATTCTCCTGTCTCAGCCTCCCAAGTAGCTGGGACTACAGGCCTGCACCACCATGCCTGGCTAATTTTGTATTTTTGGTAGAGACGGGGTTTCACCATGTTGGCCAGGCTGGTCTCGAACTCCTGACCTCAGGTGATCTGCCCCGCCTTGGCCTCCCAAAGTGCTGGGATTACAGGCAGGAGCCACCACACCTGGCTGGATTTTGTTTTTCAAGGACTATTTACCACACACCTACTTTTCAGAATTTACTATCTTGGGCACTGAAGAGTTTTAACTGATGCTGGGCTGTCTGCATATAAATCACCCTGGGAAGGTTTGTAATACAGAAGTTCCAAGATTCCATCTCCACTGATTCTATTATAGAGGGTCTCTGTGGGTCCCTGAATTCCCAGTGTTTAAAAAGTTCCAGATTCTGACATAGATGTATGACTTTTTGCTACAGGATAAGGCAAATGTGGGTCCTCTGAGAAGCAGACATCAATATGGGATTACTCATGCAAGAGATTTGTTAGGGGAAGTGATTGTGAAGGGAAAATGGGGAGGGAGCTAAAAGCGTCTGAAAAACCATCAGATTGAGATGTGTGGGTCTGGCCCCAGGTGAGGAGGTGAAGGAAGGAAAAGAGTCTTAGATTGCACTGCAGTTCCATAAAATTTCAGCAAGGCCACAAAAATGATCTGCCAGAGTCTCACATGTCCCAGGAACAAGACTGCCTTAGTATCCCCGCCATGCTCAGTCATTGCCTGGGACCAGCCCGTAGGAAGTGTGGCCTTGGCACAAACAGGGTGAAGGATTTTACCTTAGGACTGTTACTCAATTAGTGTCCCCACAGTCAGAGGTCTGACAGGTGCCTTTCACCGCAGCCCCAGGATATAAGGTACGACATGGAGCTCTCCTTCAAGCAGTTTACAATTCAACTTTCAGAATGTAGAAACGCGGGGTTAGAAAAGACATTAACACTAGTTTAATTACCTAGGGCTTAAGAAGGCTGAACAGCATCCCTGCTATTCTTAGATACCTTAGAGTTGGCATATTCATACCTCCACGGGGAGTAGTCCATCTTTGGGCACTTCTGTCTGTTAGAAAGTTCTATTATGTTGTGACAAACTGTGTGTTCTTGATGCTTTAAAAATGAGAAATAAGGCTGGGTGTGGTGGCTTATGCCTGTAATCTCAGCACTTTGAGAAGCTGAGGTGGGAGGATTGCTTGAGCTCAGGAGTTCAAGACCAGCCTGGGCAACAGTGAGACCTCATCTCTACTAAAAAACAAAACATAGCCCTCTGGACTCGGACTTAGTTCGCGGCGACATGGCCAAATGCACCAAGAAAGTCAGAATCATCCGTAATTGTGGGACCTGCTATGGGGCCTCCCTCCGGAAAATGGTGAAGAAAAACTTAAATCACCCAGCGCACCAAGTACATTTGCTCTTTCTGTGGCAAAACCAAGATGAAGAGATGAGCTGTGGGGATCTGGCACGGTGGTTCCTGCATGAAGACAGTGGCTGGCGGTGCCTGGACCTACAATACCACCTCTGCTGTCACCGTAAAGTCACCATCAGAGGCCTATAATAAGTGGGTTAATTTATGTAACAAAATTGCCTTGGCTTGTTAACTTTATTGGATATTCTGATGTTTGCATTGTGTTAATACTATCATCTCAGCATGCTTGAGATGGATTCTTTTAATTCAGTTTCTTTTTTTAGTAGACAAATGATAAAATATGGCATAAGGATACAAGTCTTCCAAGTTAGGTATATCTATTAGCTTTTTATAAGTCTGTTCCTGCCAGTTTGACTTTGAGACACATTGGAGCAAACTGCACGCTTTAGTGTTTTGTTTGCTTGTTTGTTTTTTGAGACGGAGTCTTTCTCTGTTGCCCAGGCTGAAGTGCAGGGGGCGATTTCGGCTCACTGCAACCTCCGCCTCCTGGGTTCAGGCAATTTTTCTGCCTTAGTCTCTCGAGTAGCTGGGATTACAGGTGCCTGCCACCATGCCCGGCTAATTTTTGTATTTTTAGTAGACAGGGTTTCACCCTGTTGGTCAGGCTGCTCTTGAATTCCTGACCTCGTGATCTACCCATCTCGGCCTCCCAAAGTGCTGGGATTACAAGTGTGAGCCACTGCGCCTGGCAGTTTAGTTTTAAAATTACAGTTAATATTTTTTTTAAAAAACTGTTTTTAGGCTGGACATGGTGACTCAGGCCTGTAATCCCAGCACTTTGGGTGGCCGAGGCAGGTGGATTACTTGAGGTCAGGAGTTTGAGACCAGCCTGGCCAACATAGCGAAACCCTGTCACTACTAAAAATACAAAAAATAGCCCGGTGTGGTGGTGCATGCCTGTAATCTCAGCTATTTGGGAAGCTCAGGCACCAGAATCGCTTGAACCCAGGAAGCAGAGGTTACAGTGAGCCGAGATCATGCCACTGTACTCCAGCCTGGGTGACAGGGAGACTCTTGTCTCCAAAAAATTTCTAAAGGTAAAGGATATACTAAAGAATATACGTATACAGCCTCTTCTATTATACTTTTGGTGTTTTCTTTGACCTATGCTGTATTAGCGTTTTCAGGAAACAGTATGAAACAATTATAATTTCCCATGAAATGTCTATATATATATATATATATATATATATATGATAATTAGCCAGATGTGCTGGCCTGCACCTATAGTCCCAGCTACTCAGGAGGCTGAGGTAGGAGGTCACGTGAGCCCAGGAGGTTGAGGCTGCAGTGAGCCATGATCACACCATTGCACTCCAGCCTGGGTGACAAAAAGAGACACTGTTTCAAAAAAAAAAAAAAAAAAGATCCTCAGGAATAGAAGAAACTTTGGGGATATGTGCTAAATCCCCTCATTTAATAGTGAGAAATCAGACCCACAGAGGATAACCAAATTACCCAAGGCCACAACGTACCTAGTTACAGACAGAACTGGAGCTAATTTCTAGGTCAATTGCTCTTTCTACTCTGTAGTCAGTTTAATTTTTATTTTAAATTTTCATGGAAAAGAAAATTTTTGACAAGTCTATTGTCACACACAACAAGTTAATCGCAATGATTCAGATGGTCTCCAGTTTATTTAAAAGAAGTTGCCACATGCCCTCTGAAATTACCTTTCTCAAACATCCTGTGAAGGGTGAAGACACGTAAGAGAAGCAAAGCCAAAGATAATTTCCAATCATCTAAAGTTGTTTATATTTAGTAGAAGGGCCAAAAAACAGTATGAACTACACCACCCCACCACCTTCCCAAACCTTTATACTAAATGGTAGATGACTATTCGTGTAATTTGATATTTTACATGTTTGTTTTCTTTAGGGTTTATTTGGGAGGAGTTGTTTCTCCACATTTACAAAGCTTTGAATTTTGTGAAATACATTTCAATTTTAATTTTGAATTAAAAAGAAAAGTTGGAGTACATTTTAAAGCTTAGGTCTGAGCTTCAGTTAGCAAGTACTGCTAGAGAAGTCTAAAATAGAAACAATAGCGCTTTGGCGCCACCTTGTGGTGAAATGTGAAAAGCTAGGAGAAAAGGGTTATGCAAATAGTATAATAAATCTGTGAGTTGTATGTATTTACAGAAGGCAGTGTGGGGATCAGTGCGTGTGTGTGTGTGTGTGATGAAGTCCTTCTGTCTTTAGCTTTGAAAGGAAAATATCATATATAAATTCCAATACTGCCAATATTTGCAACAAAAGTGATTTTAATTTTGTTAGCAGCCATTCTATTTTATAATTATTGATATGTTCATGTATTTACCTGGCTGCAGAGATACCATACTTTCTAGGTGTCATCACGTGAGTGACTCCTAACTGCTTCCACCCTTGGTAAAATTCACTCCATGGGAGTAGAGTGGCAACTGACTGGTAATCTGGGAGGCAGCAACAGGCCCTTATCCTGGACACGCCTAGAGAGGGGGCAAGCTTTGCCCCTGCGGGATTGGCACCATCAGAGTTCAGTCCCGACCATGCCCATTCCATGCCTGAAAATTGTCCAGACTGAGCCCCCAGCCGCAGGCTTCTCTGAGAAGCTTCTCTGGCCAGTTTTGAGAATGCCCATTTTCTTCTCAGGCCTCAGGTACATGCCCCTGCCCAGCCTTGAGCAGAATGTCAGCTCTGTGAGAGCAACAGCTTTGTTCTGTTTTCCACAGAATTCCCAGCCCCTAACCGTGGCTGGTAAATGGTGGACATCTGACAAACATTTGTGGTCAGTATAAATTAATAAGTAATAAAGCTCATATTCTGGCCCTCATCTGCCACTCATTTATTTCCTGCTGTACCTAGAACCCAAGTGGGGAAGGGAGATACTCTTTGTTGATCCCTGTCAAAACCCCCGATTTCCCAGACAGTCCAAGAGTGGCTTCTTCAGTTCACACCATTCAGATCTCTCTTTAAATGTCATCTCAGATGTCCTTACCTGCCCTATCAAAAACACCACCAGTCTTCTTTCAAATTGTTTCTTCTGTGAACAAATACTGTTTACTATGTGGTAGGTGCTGTTCTCAGCTATAAATATATAACAGAAAACTACACAGTGTCCTGCCTGCCCTCAAGTTTATAATCTTGAGGAGGGAGTAGCCAAAATGGACAAATAAATACATAGCAACAGAGGGTAAAGAAGGTTCCAGGTAGAGAGAACCGCAAGTGTGAAGGTCTGTCCTACTGGAGATACTTGGAGACAGAGAGGGAAAAAGTGTATGAGTGAAGGCTGGGGAGGGAAGCAGAAGCTGGATTATGCAGGGCTTGGTGGGTCATGGTGAGGGGCTTGGGTTTCTATTCTAACTGGGCTGGGCAGCCAACTGATGTCTTAAGGATAACTGGTAGAAAGGACTCACCAGCACACAGCAAGTGCTTTCAAGATAATATGAGTGCTGACTGAGTGCAGTGGCTCACCCCTGTAATCCCAGCACTTTGGGAGGCCAAGGCAGGCAAATCACCTGAAGTCAGGAGTTCAAGACTAGCCTGGCCAACATGGTGAAACCCCATGTCTAGTAAAAATACAAAAATTAGTCGGGCATGATGGCGGGTGCCTGTAACCCCAGCTACTTGGGAGGCTGAGGTAGGAAGAATCGCTTGAACCTGGGAGGCGGAGGTTGCACTGAGCTGAGGTCGTGCCATTGCACCCCAGCCTGGGTGACAGAGGGCCAGAATATGAGCTCAAAACTCCGTCTCAAAAAAAAAAAAAGAAAAAAGAAAAAAAGAAAAAAATGGTAATATGAGTGCTTAGTAATTACAAGCATGATGGGAAGTGCAGTTGGTGCTGTATGGAGATTCTGACAAAAGCTACAATAAGCTGCTTAGACACGTTGAGCCCAGGTCCCTGAGTCCACCCCAGACATACCCCAGTGTGAGGAGAAGGGACTGTGGGATTTAGCTGGCACCTTGACAAGTGACTGAATGTCCGTGAGTCTTATTTTTTTTATTGCTCTCCAGCTCCCCGAGCCTGCTGGACTTTATAATACTTGTCACTACCTAAAATTACGTTATTTGTTCTCTTGTTCTTCTGCTTCTCCCACTAGAATATGTGCTCCTTATCAGCAGGATTTTATCTTGTAGACTGCTATATCTATATCTTAAGTACACTGTCCAGTACATAATAGATGCTCAATAAATACATGTTGAGTGAATGAATAAATGAATGAATTAATTTTATGGTATGTACCCAGTAAAACAAGACTCAAAATCAAGCTCATTTTATTGAAATGTATAAAACCATAGCTGATCACTTTCTTCTTCCAATTTTTCCCATTGTCATTTCTTTAGTTAGTTACTTTCACTATCATCAACAGTTAATAAAATGTTATTTCATTATTTTTTAATAAAAAATTTATGTAGAAATAGGGTCTATGTTGCCCGGGCTGGTCTCCAAATCCTGGCCTCAATAAATCCTCCCACCTCAGCCTCTGAAATTGTTGGGATTATAGGCGTGAGCCACTACACCCAGCCTGTTTTTTTTGAATGTTTTTTTTTTTTTCCTATGGAAATAATTCAGATTGCTGCCATTTTCTGTAGCATTCATCGCTTAAAAATTTTTAATTGCTACAACATTCTTTTTATAATTTTGTGATACAAAGTAACAAAGGTAGAAAACAATAGGTGGTATTTTCAGCGTACTAATGCTATTTAATGAAATAATAATACCTGTATGCTGGTGAAGAGATATCAACTTAAAAATATCCAGTTGAATATTCACATAAATATACTAGTTAGATTCATACTCTGCTTTTTTGTTTTCATACACGACTCTAGATTAAAAAAAAAAAAAAAAAACAACTGCAACAAATCCAACAAGAAACCTAAAAAAATTAAAATAAAATGAATGAGAGACAAAATCTTGCTAAAAGTGCAAGGCGGTATTGGTGAAAAATTATGGGTTTTGAGAACAAACTTGGGATTAGAATCTGGTCCATGAGTTAGTATGAGTGTGTAATTATGAATAAGCTATTTGGTGTTTTTGATTCTGTGAAACAGAATAACACCCATCTTATTGGGGGGTATAAGGATTAGATGCAGTGCTTAGTAGATGCTTTATGAAAGGCAGCCATGCATGATTATCAATATTTCTTTTTTTTTTTTTTTTTTTTTGAGACGGAGTCTCGCTCTGTCGCCCAGGCTGGAGTGCAGTGGCCGGATCTCAGCTCACTGCAAGCTCTGCCTCCCGGGTTTATGCCATTCTCCTGCCTCAGCCTCCCGAGTAGCTGGGACTACAGGCACCCGCCACCTCGCCCAGCTAGTTTTTTGTATTTTTTAGTAGAGACGGGGTTTCACCGTGTTAGCCAGGATGGTCTCGATCTCCTGACCTCGTGATCCGCCCGTCTCGGCCTCCCAAAGTGCTGGGATTCCAGGCTTGAGCCACCGCGCCCGGCCGATTATCAATATTTCTGATATTTTAACAAATACCCCCTTTGTGCATAAACTAGTTTATATGTCATCACATGATACAAAATAGTTCACATCAAACCAATTGCATGTTAATGTTATTGAACTTTTAGAACAGTAATGGACTTTAAACTGGTCCCTGACCTTTTTGGCACCAGGGAATGGTTTTGTGGAAGATAATATTTTCCACAGGGGTTGCGGGGGAAGGCGGTGGTTTACGGGGAGATAGGAATGGTTTCAGGATGAAACTGTTCCACCTCAGCTCATCAGGCATTAGATTCTCATAATGAGTAGGCAACTTAGGTCCCTTGCATGCATGCACAGTTCACAATAAGGTTCACGCTCCTATGAGAATCTAATGCCGTCACCGCTGATCTGACAGGAGGCGGAGCTCAGGCGATAATGCTCTCGCATTCCTGCCACTCACCTCCTGGTGTGTAGCCTGGTTCCTAACAGATTTACCAGACACTAACAGATCTGCAGCGTGGAGTTGGGGACCTCAGCTCTAGGACAAAGGTTTTCAAACTGTGCTCAGAGGAACTCCTGTCTGCAGCATGGGACGGTGGGTTGAAGAGGGACAGCCTTCTTGAAACAGCATAGTTCTATATATTAGGCTTTGGCTGAAGAGAGGACTTTTCTAAGGAATAGAGAAATGAAACCAGATTGGAAACTACCAACCTCCCTTATTATACAATCAAGAAAATGAAGACTTAAGGATCATGTTAATGGCAGAACTGGAACATAAGTCCAGTGTTTCTTCCACTACACTTTGTCATTGCTGTTATTTTTTGAGACAGGGTCTCATTCTGTCATCCAGGATGGAGGGCAGTAGCATGATCAGGACTCACAGCAGCCTTGAACTCCCAGGCTCAACTGATTCTCTGCCTCAGCCTCCCCAGTAACTGGGACTACAGGTGTGCACCATGCCTGGCTAACTTTTGTATTTTTTGTAAAGACAGGGTTTCGCCGTGTTGCCCAGGCTGGTCCTGAACTTCTGGGTTCAAACGGTCTGTCTGCCTTGGCCTCTCAAAGTGGTGGGATTACAGGTGTGAGCCACTGTGTCCAGCCCGGCTATTTTTTATTTAAAATTACACAATAGACATTTTAAAAACTAGGTCTTGGTAGCAGTGCACAATTCTTTTTTTTTTTTTTTTTTTTCTGAGACGGAGTCTTGCTCTGTTGCCCAGGCTGGAGTGCAGTGGCACGATCTTGGCTCACTGCAAGCTCAGCCTCCCGGGTTCATGCCATTCTCCTGCCTCAGTCTCCCGAGTAGCTGGGACTACAGGCGCCCACCACCACGCCCGGCTAATTTTTTTTTGTATTTTTAGTAGAGACGGGGTTTCACCACGTTAGCCAGGATGGTCTCGATCTCCTGACCTCGATCTCCGCCTGCCTCGGCCTCCCAAAGTGCTGGGATTACAGGCGTGAATTGCCACGCCCGGCCAAGCAGTGCACAATTCTTCATTTAATTTTGGTTGTTGCAATACCCAAAGAAAGAGAATCTTTGTTCTATTTTTATTTTATTTTATTTATTTTTATTTTTTTGAGACGGACTCTTGCTCTGTGTCCCAGGCTGGAGTGCAGTGGTGCAATCTCGGCTCACTGCAAGCTCCGGCCCCCGGGTTCATGCCATTCTCCTGCCTCAGCCTCCCAAGTAGCTGGGACTACAGGCGCCCGCCACCACGCCCGGCTAGTTTTTTGTATTTTTTTTAGTAGAGACGGGGTTTCACGGTGTTAGCCAGGATGGTCTCGATCTCCTGACCTTGTGATCCGCCCGCCTCGGCCTCCCAAAGTGCTGGGATTACAGGCTTGAGCCACCGCGCCCGGCGTCTATTTTTAAAAATTAGGTGTTACTGTACAAATTTTATCTATTAACATTAGTTGGAACAGTTTTACATAAAAGATGAAAGTAACCTTAATTGTTGTCCTCCACAAACGGTACTTGGCATTTTAATGGCGTGAGCTAATAAAAGATTGACAAGGGTATTGTCCCTTTAGTATTTTGATCCGTTCTAGGACATCTAACATCAAGATCAGTTGATACTGTGTCTACCTGATACACATGTTTGTTTTTATATAGTTCTAATATAAGTTATTGATCTACCTGTGGAATTATGGAAAGCCAGTCAATTCAACAAGGTATAACAAGTCATCATACCATGTTTTAGGCACTGTATTAATAGGGGTACAGTTGTGTCCTTCTTGCTGTCATGTAACTTAAATTCTAATGGAAAAGAAACGATTAAGCATGTTAATATAAACAAGGTTTTGGCTGGGCACGGTGGCTGATGCCTATAATCTCAGCACTTTGGGAGGCCAAGGTGGGTGGATCACCTGAGGTCAGGAGTTCGAGACCAGCCTGACCAACATGGTGAAACCCCATCTCTACTAAAAATACAAAATTAGCTGGGCATGGTGGCATGTCTGTAATCCCAGCTACTTAAGAGACTGAAGCAGGAAGATCGCTTGAACCTGGGAGGCGGAGGTTGCAGTGAGCTTGGATCACGCCACTGACCTCCAGCCTGGGCAACGAGAGTGAAACTGTCTCTCAAAAAAAAAAAAAAAAAACAACAAAAAACCAGAAACAAAAACACCCCAAAAATCAAAAACAACAAGGTGTTGCCATATTAAAGGATGAGGAATCAGCCTTGAGATGGTGAACTTAACAGGCAAAGCAACTTCAGCTGACACCTGAACGAGGGCAGCCAGTTAGTGGAATAACTAGAGGGAAGCCTTCCGGTAAGGGAATAGGCTGTGGAGCAAAACAAATAGGGCGGCGGACCGAGATGAGGCCTGAGAGGAAGTAGGGCATGGATTATGCGGAACCTTTGAGGTCATGGCAAGATATTTGGATTTTATCCTAAGTACAATGCAGAGTTTTAAAGAGGGAGCAACACAATCAGTTCTGACTTACTTAATGCTTGGTACTAGGCCCATGGATCATAAGGAACCTGTACAAACCTTTACAGGCTGAAATGCCCCAGGTCAAAGACAAATCCTCATCTCACTCCAGCTGGAGCAAGGACTGCTGCAGAAACTACTCTCAGTGCTGAAGGAGACAATGCCCTGACCATACCAACTCCTGACAAGTCCCGGGGTTAAGACGCAGCCATGCAGTAACTGCCAACCTAAAGTGAAGAAACAGCTAGGTGCTTAGGTGCTTATGAGTCCAGGGGGCCAACGTGGAGGCACAAGCTCAGTTACACAGCTGCACAGGTGTCCAAGGAAGCATTTCAACCATAGAAAACAAAGAAACCAGCATTCTCCTCACCCCCAAGGGCCAGGAATTTCATCCTTTCTTAGCCAAAGCCACTTCTACTGGAATGTTTTTATCACACATTGGAGAACCAACATTTAATTTTGCTTCTGTACCCAGTTTTGGTAGTGATGCTGCCGAAAGGTGGATTCTCTCACATATCCATTTTCTAGGGCTGGCATAACAAAGTACCACAAACTGGGTGGCTTCAGTGAGTTATTGTTTCACGGTCTGGAGGCTGTTAAGTCCAAGATCAAAGTGTCAGGAGACTTGGTTCCTTCTCAGTGTGAGGGAGAATTTGGTCTATGCCTTTCTTCTTGCTTCTGGGAGTTTGTTGGCAATCTTCAATATTTCTTGATTTGTAGAACCATCACCCCAATCTTTGCCTTCATCTACCCATCGTGTTCTCCCTGGGTGTGCGTCTGTGTTCAAATCTCTCTCAGCTTTTCAAAAAGTATGGTACTAGCCATACTGAATTAGGGCCCACCCAAATGACCTCATTTTAATTGGATTACCCCGTAAAGATTTTATCTCAAAATGAAGTCACATTCTGAGGTACTGGAGGTTAGGACTCCAACCTATCTTAGAGGACCACAATTCAACCCGTAACTCTGTAAAACACAAAGGTTAGATAGTATTTAAAGTCTGGGCTCAAAATTATGTCAAATAAGAGATACCAGGAATAACTTCCTTCTACATGGTTTGATTGCATTTCTTTGTCAAATAAAAAACAAACACAAAATTAGTTTTGGGTTTTTAATACTCTCTGATGAAATGAATTACTTCCAGTAACTGCCATACACAGGAAACTTACCTGCTGCAGTGGCTAAAATTTCTATCCCTATTGGTTAGAATGAGAAATCATCCACAGGTTCTTACCTAGAGATAACTCTAAAAACACCAAATCTTTTTTTTTTTTTTTTTTTGAGATGGGGTTTCTGTTGCCCAGACTGGAGTGTAGTGGTGCTATCTCAGTTCAGTGCAATCTCTGCCTCCTGGGCTCAAGCAATTCTCATGAGAACCTCAGCTTCCCTAGTAGCTAGGACTACAGGGACGTGCCACCACACCTGGCTAATTTTTGTACTTTTATTGAGACAGAGTCTCACTCTGTTGCCTAGGCTGCAGTGCAGTGGTGAAATCTTAGCTCACTGCAACCTCTGGCTTCCGGGTTCAAGCAATTCTCCTGCCTCGGCCTCCCAAGTAGCTGGGATTACAGGAACATGCCACTATGCCTGGCTTATTTTTGTATTTTCAGTAGAGACAAGGTTTCGCCATGTTGGCCAGGCTGGTCTTGAACTCCTGACCTCAAGTGATCCACCCTCCTTGGCCTCCCAAAGTGTTGGGATTACAGGCGTGAGCCACTATGCTGGGCCTCAATTTTTGTCTTTTTAGTAGAGACGGGTTTTTGCCATGTTGCCCAGGCTGGTCTCAAACTCCTGGGCTTAAGCGATCCACCTGCCTCAGCCTCCCAAAGTGCTGGGATTACAGGTGTGAGCCACTGCACCTGGCCCCAAAACACCAAATCTTGATGTTTGGTGATTTTAAATATACATATTGTGGTGTCCAAATAGACCCTGTCACAAAATAAAAAAAAAAAAAAAAAAAAGATTTGATGTTTTTAAAGTTGTCTCTAGGTAAGAAAGTGTGGATGACTTCTCATTCTAACCAACAGGTGTAGTTTATGAGAATTAGGAGAGGTCTTACATATACCTTATTGAAATGAAGCATTTGTCCCTTTAAAATTTAAACCTCAAAAAAATAAAATCGATAAATGGGTTCTGTATGAATTTACCTTTTGCTCTGTATATAAAGTAAATCTTAAAGATTCCATCAGGGAGATTATCTGCCACTAATAAATACATGTACAAAATATGGGTCAGTAATTGATTATATTAAAATCAGAATAATCAAAATAATGAATATAACAAAACCCAACTCGAAAAATTTAGCAAATGGATACTCTGGTCTACGAAAGTTTTGAAAAAACTGAGTCTTAACACTAAATGCTTTTTGTTGTTCCGTGGCTGCATGGCACATTTCCACACTTTTTTAAAGTTAATGGTGGTGATGCCTTGTACTAACACCTAGTCCAGCAGTCTACTATCTCTAGAACTAGGTTGTTGCCTTACAGTTTAACAAATCCTTACTTGGACTTATTTTCCAATGATTTTCATTTGAATATGGCCTCAATCCTCAAAGTTCCAATTTAAAAATTCTGAGTTTCTTTGACCAAAATAGAAATTTGATAATTTCTTATGAATCTTATTCTTCTAAAGTTTTTAAGCATAAAGGCTGTTTTCTAAACATCAAAAATAAAAACTTGCTAATTTTAATTTTTTGACCAGAATTATTTCCTTTAGCTCATAAGGTTCTGAAGCTATTTTACATGAACAAAAGCAAACACAAACAGTATTTACTATGCCAGGCACCTTTTTAAGGGCCTTACAGAAAATGGCATGACACTTACAGGTATTTTTATTACCAATGACAGGTGAGGGAACTAAGGCACAAAGAAATCAAGCAATTTGTTTTAAGGTGACACACGGTAATGGTGGAACTGGGATTGAAACCAGAGTTGTCTGGCTTCAGAATCTGTGCTCTCAATCACATGTCATATTGCCACTCTCGAAATAACACAAGAAAATGTTTTTTTTTTTTTTAATTTTATGAAAGACAAACCAAAATATAGAAATTCAAAGTTTCATTTCGGCAGCCACCATGAATTATGCTTTTTTATACATAGCTTTCCCAAAAATTATCTATTGTGTAGTTATATCAACTTTTTTCAATTCCAAAGAACGAGGACATAACTCATACAAATTTATTTTAAATATGCCTTAAAATCAGAATTAAATTGATAAATGAATTAATCTATTGAAAAAGTGCCATTTTACATCCATTCTGGGTATTACCACAAATTTTAAAAGTAGAAGCATAGTATTTGCCAGTATTTTTAAAAACCGAGTCAATACAAATTAGTCTCAAAGTTCTTGAAAATTAGTAAGTAATTTTTCCCACTACTTAACCATAACTGGAATAACCTTTGAAGAAACACTACCAGCAAACTTTAGACAACAATTATAAAACCAGATTGTTGGCAGAGGACACAACAAAATGTAGGTTAGAAAATTCATAAACATACATTTATTCAGGAAATACAATTACTAGAATCCTTGATATTTCAATGATCATTCCACATTATAAAATATTCACAAACATGTAGTTTTTAAAGTCGTCATGCTGACATTCTTTTTGGATAAGCCATAACCATTTCTTCTATTAAATGCTATAATATCCATTTTAATTGTAAACAAAGTACTTGAGCCAAACTACTTAAGTACTTGAGCAAAAGAACTTTAAAAATCTTAGAGGAGGAGGACAATGATATTTTTTAAAAACATATTTGAGGCTGGGCATGGTGGCTCATGCCAGTAATTCCAGCACTTTGGGAGGCCGCGGGGGGTGAATCATGAGGTCAGGAGATTGAGACCTTCCTGGCTAACATGGTGAAACCCCGTCTCTACTAAAAATACAAAAAAATTAGCTGGGCGTGGTGGCACACGCCTGTAGTCCCAGCTACTTGGGAGGCTGAGGCAGGAGAATCGCTTGAACTGCCTTGAGGCGGCGGAGGTTGAAGTGAGCTGAGATTGCACCACTGCATGCCAGCCTGGGCAACAGAACAAGACTCCGTCTCAAAAAAAAAAAAACAAAAGAAACAAAAAAACCAAAAACATGTTTGAATCATCAAATCCTAAAGAACTAGGCTGTTATAATCTACTACTACACTAACAAATCAAGTGCTCACATTAAGATAGCACATAAATTAACGACAATACTGCTCATCTGCAATTTTTAAACATGCTTTCTCAAGTAACAGACACGTATTCTTGTAAGTTTTAAAGGCAAAGGGGGCAGATTGATGACAGACATAAAAAGCTCACATTTAAACTACTGGTAGATTTTATTTAAAAAAAAAAAAGAAGAAAAAAAAAAGATAAGACTGTAATTACTTCCCAAATAAGAAATGCCAAGTACCTTTTATTCCTAAAGAAATTACTTGGCCAGGTGCAGTGGCTCAGGCCTATAATCCTAATGCTTTGGAAGGCTGAGGTGGAAGCCAAAGAGTTTCAGGCTGCAGTGAACTATGATCATACCACTGTGTTCCAGCCTGGGAGACAAAGCAAGATCCTGTCTCTTTAAAAAAACAAAAAACAAAAAACTAAGAAATATAATTAATCATTAAGTAGCTGCAAATTAAACTGTTCTATTCTGATACTTCCTGACAGTGTCCAGTGTAATCAGATCATTTTATAATGGGTTCTCAACCCTAGGTGTCCTTTAGAACCACTTGGAAAGCTTAAAAAAAAAAAAAAAAAGTGGTTTTGATGTAGTTGTTACGGAATAGGACCCAGGTATCAATTTTTTAAAGCTCTGCTGGGCTTTCTAATATGTAGCTAAGATTGAGAATCACTAAGTCAACACATTTTGATATATCAAGAAAATAAATGGAAATGGGGGTGATAATTTATATTTGTAATTGACAAACATCTATCATATACTATGTACCTAGTTTTATTCATGAATCATCCATTTCTAAGATAAAAATTCCCATCATTTCCTCAGTGCACTAAACCACCACTGTACATCTCTGGCAATGAATGACTGTATTTTTCTATGGTCAAGATTTAAAATTCTGGGATACATTATGAAAACTGCATTAATGAAAACAACTACTGCTATTCATGCTCAACAGTAGCAAGCTAAACTACTATATTTGGCTCCTTTGAGCTACCCTTATTTTAGGAATTATAAATAGGTGTCAACCCACACAAAGAACAGATTGGGATTACCGTAGGGAAAAAAAAATAGCTTACTCAACTTACTAAAAGTTTCAACACCAAAAAAGATTTAACTTGGCCGAAAGTTCTTAAACAGCTGAGACACAGACCCAGGAAACTATAATTTATAATGAAACGTTGATACATCCGTAAAAGCTATTGCAGCTGTAGCTATACTAAAATAAGATTTCTTCAGGGTTTACTTAACCTGAAATGCAAGAATACAAGCATAACAATAATATTACTGTTTTTATATGCACCAATACCTCTCTTTAATATATAAAGCTCTACAACAAATACCTCTAATAATTTTACAATTAAATTAAGTCCATACTTCTATACTACTTTGGTCTCAACATTTTTAAAACATCAATTAATTTTGAAAATATACAATTTAACAACATGATCCTATCAATAACAAGCACATTTTGCAGTGGATTAAAGACACATTCAACCATGCAATCCAGTGTTCAATACCTAAATGATAAATAACAATGCCGATTGACTTTTGTTTTGAAAAATCATTGAAAACTGGAATAATCATCTGAGACTCACTCACAGAGATCACAAACATGCAGATAAAAGCATACTATTCTTCCTGAAGGAATGTTACAAAATGCCCACTCTTTTATACAAGGTCAATAACGATGCCAAATTACTTATATTTTTCAATCCATCATCTTCTAACATTTGTCACTTAAGTTTTTCTTAAAGTACACATGTTCCTGTAAGTTGTGAGAGAAAATGAACCTCAACTCTCAGTCTTTAAGACCTCAGTCACAGTCACACACTAATAGCTGCCTTTTAGTGAAATAGTGACATCCAGTGGACAAATGAAATATTTCTCAAATTCCCATATTTGAATCATAAACAAAAGGTGCATCTCTAAATCCAACAATTTTAGTATGAGTTCCTACTTATTTTGATGGAATCTACAGATTCTCATGAAAACATCACATCATAATTTCTATGTATCTTAAATATATCCTCTTTTCTTCCTAAAATCAATTATTTAAATTGAGCTAGTAAGAATGTCTACTCTCGAAGCTAGTGAGGTTAACGGTATTACTTTTCCTTTTTTGCTTCAGCTACTTCCCACCACAAAATAACTGGTTTCTCTCTAGGAATGGAAGGACCAAAATATAGGGGAAATACTGTGCATTTAAATAAAAATGAATAGTATTTAAAATAAATTGCAAAAGATGAAATCTGAACCTGTTTTGCATTTATAATTTGATGTATTGTTGAATATAAATAGGGATGTAATAAGTAATGCTATCGATTACATCCTCTTGCTTCAATGTTCAAATATTAAGAATACATCCTTTAGCAATGATTGTTTCAGTGTTTAAAAACTTACTTTTAAAAATCAATATAAATGAATATCCATTATATATTATGCTTAAGTAAAAGTGAAAAAACTTGCACTGGGCTGAGTCATGATTTACCACTGGTTTTATATATATTGTGTGTGTGTTCAAAGTACAAAATGCAGCAATGATGTTAACATTGACGGTGTAATGAACTGCTTAGGTGAGACTGTTATGTTTAACTTCTTGGAAAACTGTAAAGAAATTTCACAGGTTAAAAAAAACAGAGTAAGCAAAAAAAGAATTGGAGAACTTTACTTTTAAATCAGCAGCCAAATGAAGAAAACTTTTCCTTTCTAAAAAAAGATTAAGAATGTAAAAGTACATTTTAATATTAAAAAAGCATTTTAAAAAATCTATAACAACTTTATGACAAAATCTGCATTTGAAAAAGGCCTGTAAAAACAGTAGGACAGAATTGCCCTCATCACCTTTTACTTTTTCTTGTCAGAAAAAAGTGTATGCATCTCTAGAACCATAAATGATGTTAAAATAGGCATTTATAAAATGGCAAGGAGAATTTCATGATAAATTTGTTTGTTTTCTTACAATCATTGGCATTGCAGCCATTAGTAAGTCACAAGGAAAACTTCTCTAGCTAAAATGCAAAATGAAATATCAAGTTTTGAAATGTATTAGGTCTGTTGCCTGCGTTTTGCTGATCTCATTTTTTCAAAGCGCGACTCCATTTCTTCTAAGACTTTGGGTGTATATCGCACCACTAATTTAACCTTTCCTTGTGCAGCTTTCAGCAGTTCTACAGCTTTTTCATGATGTTCTCCTTCAACACTCTAGGGGAAAAACAAACAAACAACCATACACTAAGTTTTGAAAGTAACTCAAAATGCAAAAATTATTAAAATATATATAAGGAAGAAAGTTTTAATGTTATATTATTCCAACATTATAAAACTAAGAAATAATCCTGCCTTACCATTTTAATCTATATGAAATCCTCTCTTACATATATTCTGTTTATAATCTAAAAACTGGCTTTTAAGTTCCAAATAATTAACATATCAATCTATATGCCTTATTATGTCAGTAGATCAAGCAATTGCCGTAAGAGTAAAATTAGGGTAGACTTCTGATTTAATGTATTGCCTTTAATAAAGAGCTTATGTCATAAAAATTACATACACTAAGCACTGCTAATTTACACTGCAAAATACACTTACAGTGCTTAAAAAAAAAAGGATCACTGTATTAATAGTACTGCCTAGGATTCCCTCAAGGCATTTATAAACCACAAGTTTCTTAGGTTTCTCCTACAACTCAAATACGCCCCCAGGTGGTCACAACAGATCACTACAAATAGAAATAAAATTCATCCTTACCACGCCATTA
Source organism: Papio anubis (assembly GCF_008728515.1). Classification (NCBI taxonomy): domain Eukaryota; kingdom Metazoa; phylum Chordata; class Mammalia; order Primates; family Cercopithecidae; genus Papio; species Papio anubis. The sequence continues at coordinate 86,824,482 of NC_044987.1, forward strand.
ACAGAGAGGAGTTGATCTCCACGTTTGAGGCCCCCATGTCTATCAGCAATTCCACCTGGAATTATTCGAGATATATAGATTGGAGAATTTTGTTCTTTGCCTCCCATAATATTGAATCCAAGGCCCTCTTCTGTTTTTGGTAGCTCAACAACTCGAGGATGAGAATGTCCTTCACTGGCAGCAAATGCAGCAACAGTAGCCTGAAAGCAAGTTTTACGTATTAAAAGTATGACTTTTATTTACTTTGGTTCTTATGTCTCTTTAGCTGAGATTACAGGCACCTGCCACCACGCCCGGCTAATTTTTTGTATTTTCAGTAGAGACAGGGTTTCACCGTGTTAGCCAGGATGGTCTTGATCTCCTGACCTCGTGATCTGCCCACCTTGGCCTCCCAAGTGCTGGGATTACAGGCGTGAGCCACCGCACCTGGCCTCTTTTTAAAAACTACTTTTGAGCACGTATTTTTGACATTTGAATACTCACAAATTCACTGGTGACTCTGAGAAGGTAAGCTAAACAGAAGGTATTTTAGAGATGACAAATGAATAATTCTGAGTTACACAGGAAATGTTATGATTTTTCAGGTCATTCCTAGCCCATCCAGCACCCAGTCTCAGTCTTTGGTGCAGTCCCATATGCACAGGGCTTGGCAAGCAGACTTGCTGGGCAGATGCACATTATACATGGTAAGGAGGAAAACCCCTCCCCCACCATGCCAGCAGCCCTGAGCTTTAGATCGGGATTGCCCAACTCCTTCAGGAGCCTCTGTGCAGGACACAACCTACCTATATAATCAACATGGAGTTGTCCCTATATGTAATCATTTTGGCTTCTACACTATTTGTACCATATACTAAATATCTAAGATATCAAGAAATAACTCAATAATGAGAAAAAGAGAGGTACATATAGCCAATCTGAATGTTTTTGTTGCTTTAGTTAACTAGTCACAACTAAAAATCCCCATAGAAGATGAAACAGAGCCATATCTTATTTAAAGCTCAAATTTAGACTAATCCAAACTAATTATAAAGTTGAGATTTTGTTTCACTTTGCTTTTAAGGGTAATTGTCTAGTACCTTTTTTTTTGTGATGGATCACAAAAATGGGGAGGAAGAAAGAAATCAAGATTTACTGAATACCTGTTATCTTCAAAGAAATCAAGATTTACTGAACACTCGTTATCTTTGAAGAAATGAAGATTTACTGAATACCCGTTATCTAAGGCTCAGAAATTCAGTAGGCTATCAAAGTCACACAACTCAGCAATTAAAACCATGTTTCTCTGGTCTTTTCTACACTGACAAACTACATCCACGTGTTTAAGCATTTGTATTCAACAAAGAATCCACCATTTCCTTCTGAGAGCCAGTAACTATCCATAAAAAATTATCTGCTGATGATTAATTTAAGTCACCGACTGCTGGTATTATCCTGTTCAAACCACCTATCATGAATAGTGAGGTCAATACCTAAATTATTTGCGGAAAACAATGGCACAGAAATGCAGATAATGTAAAGAAGAAAGCACAAATCAGCTCAGGGTAGTACCACAGCTCTATCATATGCTATTTGTGTGGTTTGGGGCAAATAACCTCACGCTTCCTCATCAATAAGACGAGGATAGTAATTCATATCTTAAAATTATGATTAGATTTTGTATAATGAATATTATATAGTATCATATATGTAACATATACAACACAATTATATATTGCACGATATTGTATGCAAGTACATTTCTATTGCATTATCTAAACTGCGTAACATAGCTTATGTAAAGCTATTTATCATGGACCATTTATGTAAAGCCAGTAGAAACAAATGTCTTCTTAGTACTTGAGAAATTTGGTGTAGCTTGAAAGATACATGTTAGTCTTCAAAGTAAGTTTATTACGAATTTAATAATTGCATATTTTAAACTTCTAATTTATGAAGAATTCTCACTTTTGGTAAACAAAAAAATTTACCTTTGCAGTAGCGTTTGCTCTCACTTCGGGACTGCTACTGATGTCCACAGTCTCATAGACATGTTCATATACCTGTAAAAGCCAAAGTTATATCTCAGAATATACCACGCTTGAGTTCTCTGTGAAGTTAAAATTTCAGGCAAAGTTATGCATCTTTATAAAATGTTTTTTCTATCAGAAATTCCAAAAATGAAAGGGATTGGTTTTAACGTTTTCTGAAGTTTTTCTTAAGAAATTTTGAACGCAAATTTAGAGTATTATCTGACCTAATTAACTCAAATTTTTAGTAAATTTTAAAGATGTTTACTCACCTCTCTCACAGCATTGCAGAACTCACTTTGAAGGACTCTTTGCAAAGCCTGAAGTTTCTGTGGTGGTACTTCTCCACTCCTTTGTAGTTTTTCCAATAATTCAATTGCTCTACAAATATCTAGAGTTAAACACACACACAGATAATTTTCTCGAAGGGTTTTCTCAATGCCTATGTAACAGTGTAGCACTTAGGATTCATTCTTCAACGGCTAATAATATACAGACAATAGTGGGGAAAAAAGCATTAAATTTGCACATGTGTTTGGTGGGGAGGAGACTGTGCGTGTGTACACACATGAAGGGTGAGAATGTAAAATGTAAGAACACTAAATTTTACAGTAGATAGGAAAAACTACTGAGATTACAGAAGCATAAAGTAAGACCTTGGAGAAACACAGGCAAATTGAACACAAAATACCAAATGTCATCAGAAAGGACTGCGACTCAAATGTGACCATTACATGAACATTGTACTGCTTCAGAAAAGCTAGCAATATTGTCAGAAACCAGTCAACAAAAATTTACCAAATTATCATTATTAGTAACCAAAGCACTGAACAGTACAAGGCACTATAAGCTAGTAAAATCACTGATCATTTCTTGAAAGAAACATGATACACAGGTAGATAACCATTAAAGAGCAGATGCAGTGAGTGGCAGGGACACATTTAAAACAACCGTAAAAATGCAAAAACAAGCAGTACAAATGAACTAAACTGATTTTTTTTCACCTTAATTAACATTGTTAATTCAAACAAGCTTAAACACTTATGTTTATGAAAGAGAAAAATAAAAACAATTAGCTTTGTCGATCTGGTCTCAATACCACCTGTGTGACCTTGGGCAAGTTACATGACTTCCTTATGTCTCAGTTTCTTTCACTGTAAAATGGAAATAACAGTACCTTCCATATAAGGGTTACGAGGAAGAGTTATGAGTTCAGTTAACGACTGAACCACACAATACATAAAAAAGGGCTCAGCAAGCAAAAATGTTATGTTACACTGGTACCAATTAATCATAAGAAATACTGGCTGGGCATAGTGGCTTATGCTTGTAATCCCAGCACTTTGGGAAGCCGAGGTGGGTGGATCACCTGAGGTCAGGAGTTCAAGACCAGCCTGGCCAACATGGTGAAACCCCATCTCTAATAAAAAACAAAAAAAAAACCCAAAAAAAACAAAAATTAGCCAAGCATGGTGGCAGGTGCCTGTAATCCCAGCTACTTGGGAGACCGAGGCAGGAGAAAGCGCTTGATCCCGGGAGGCAGAGGTTGCAGTGAGCTGAGATTGTGCCACTGCACTCCAGTCTGGGTGAAAAGAGTGAAACTCCATCTCCAAAAAAAAATAAATGCCAACCAAACCAAAAAAACCCTAAGAGGTTGTATACATTTATAGAAATGTATGAAGCATGTTAGGGGATTCCCATTGAGAAGTGCGAGGATAAATGTTATGAATTGAGACATTTTTAGAAGATTCAGGAGGTCAGCTATAATACTGTTAACTATCTCTACTTTTTTTTTTTCCAAAAACTGTTTTTGTACAGTTTCTGTACCCCAGGTACTATAGTGCCCAGTATTCCATTACTGCTTTGCTTCCTTTTGACTTAAGTAGAAGATGTTTCTGATTTCATGTTATACTCAAGGACTAGAAATTTTTCTTTATATAGTATGGCCTTCTTCGTGTTTGCAGATAGAAAACTATGAATAAATGCAGTAAAGAAAGATATTTATTTATTTGAGAGGGAGTCTCACTCTGTCACCCAGGCTGGAGTGCAGTCGCGCAATCTTCACTCACTGCAACCTCTGCCTCCCAGGTTCAAGAGAGTCTCTTGCCTCAGCCTCCTGAGTAGCTGGGATTACAGGGGTCCACCACCACGCTCGGCTAATTTTTGTATTTTTAGTAGAGACGGGGTTTCACCCTGTTGGTCAGGCTGGTCTGGAACTCCAGACCTCATGATCCACCCACCTTGGCCTCCTGAAGTGCTGGGATTACAGGAGTGAGCCATCAAGCCCGGCTGAAAGATAATTTATTTATTTATTTATTTGAGACGGAGTCTCCCTCTATTGCTGAGGCTGGAGTGCAGTGGTATGATCTTGGCTCACTGCTACCTCCGCCTCCAGGGTTCAAGTGATTCTTGTGCCTCAGTCTCCCGAGTAGCTGGGACTACAGGTACCTGCCACCACGCCCACTTAATTTTTGTATTTTCAGTAGAGACAGGGTTTCACCATGTTGGCCAGGCTAGTCTCAAACTCCTGACCTCAACTGATCTGCTCGCCTCGGCCTCCCAAACTGCTGGGATTACAGGCATGAGCCACTGCGCCTGGCCAGAAAACAAATTTTTAAATTTGTGGTAAAGAAAGCTTAAACTTAAAAAGTTAATCAAATGCAATGGAAACAAATAGACCTTCACCATTCTGATTTCCCATCACCAGAATGACTGATAAATGGGGACTGTTGGTTCATCAATTATTTTGATTTATAAAGTTATAATATGTAAGTCATATAAAAATTTCCAATGAAGAAAAAAAAACGGGAAAAAAATAAAATGCTTTTGACTAAATCTAAAATGTAGCTAACATGTGCTCAAATTTGTGTTTCATTAGATCATAGTTTGATGATTTAGAAGGCACTCTAAATCATATGTGATCAGGTACTGTATTGTAATTGTACTGTAGGATTTTCTGCTGTAAGATTGTTGGGAGTGTTTGTTAATAGAGTCTGTTAGAATTGTAAACAAGAATCAGAGGTGATGTAATCTGACTTTCTTACCCTGCTAAATGGCAACGACTAGTACAGCTGTCTCAGTAACTGTGGGGAATTCATCAGGACCTTCTTCAGATACCACAGATACCAAGATCTGCAGATGTTCAAGTCTCCGATATAAAATGATGTAGTATTTGCATATAACCTTATGCATATCCCCCCTCCATACTTTAAATAATCTCTAGATTACTTACAATATCTGATGCTATGTAAATAGTTGTTATATCACATTGTTTAGGGAATAAGGACAAGAAAAAAATGTACATGTTCTATACAGACACGATTTTTTTCTCTGAGTATTTTCAATCTGCAGTTGGCTGAAATGTGGAACCCATGCATATGGAGGGCTAACTGTAATTCATCCTAAGGGGCTGAGCCTTCTACTGAAGAATGGAAAAGAAGTCTGTTAACAGCAAAAAACAAAGCCATGACTATCAAAACTAAATGCCACAGAAGTTCCACATTTTGTGTTGCATTTAAAAATACAAAGACCGGTCGGGCGCTGTGGCTCACGCCTATAATCCTAGCACTTTGGGAGGCCGAGGCGGGCGAACTGCCTGAGCTCAGGAGTTCGAGACCAGCCTGGGCAACACGGTGAAACCCCGTCTCTACTAAAATACAAAAAATAGCCGGGCGTGGTGGTGTGCGCCTGTAGTCCCAGCTACTCGGGAGACTGAGGCAGGATAATTGCTTGATCACGGGAGGCGGAGGTTGCAGTAAGCCGAGATCGCACCACTGCACTCCAGCCTGGGCGACAAAGCAAGACTACGTCTCCAAACAGCAACAACAAAAACACAGAAGACCACCAATATGTTAGAATCTTAACAACTAGCTTTCAAAGAAGAAACCTACTCCTGTTAACACCAAACAGATTTGTTCCCATCCATAAAACACAGTGCTACTGTGCTCAAGAGGAAGATGTCACAGACTTAGGCCTAACTCGGCAAGTCTTCCCAGAGTAGCTAGTCCTCTAAAATGATGCTTTAATTGGCTTAAGGGTAAGAATCTCATTTACAGTGAGACTTCCAAATGGTGAACACAGTAAAGAGCAAATCAGCAACATTAAGTGCACATTTCTTTGTGGGAAGGCATTAGGAAAGAAGTTTTTCTAAGTACAGTAATTCTAAAAATGTGTTTTCTTAGGGAACAATAGTAGTATTTAGACTGTAACTGCAAATGTTAATATGTGCAATATAATTTCAGTCTCCATCCTATAATTTTTTTTTCTTTAACCACAAGTACTCAAAATGTTTATTTGTACTTCTCAACTCCTATCAATGATTTCTAATGCTGGTGCATGAAAAGCATGCTTGAAATTGTTTGAAATAAAGGATTAGGGACAGAGTGGAATGCTGGAAATCTGTAAAAGGACTGGAAACGCTGGAATGCTGGAAATCTGGTAGGCGCATAGCCAGTTATTTTCACAGGCTTCTCTAAAAAAAAATCACTCCGAAGAGGAGGTTTTATTTTCCTTGGCAGTCTGCTCTAGGAAGCAATCAGCCAACCAGTTTGCAATTGTAGGGTTTGCAAGAAATGAAAAACACTGCACCTGCAAGCGTTTTAGCATCTACCACTATTCTGCTTACTTACGTAACCTCCTTCCCAAGACCAAGTGAGTAGGATTGTTTTAAAGCAACCTCTCCATTTCTAGGAGGGGCACAAAAGCTAGCAAATACCCCAACCCAAATACAAGCGATGTTGTGGAAAAAGTAATGAAGGAGTATGTGTGTAAACAAGGGGGAAGGGAGGTTCTGTTGAATTGTACCGTGTGTGTTCTCATGTTGTACAGGCATTGAGTGTAGTCTGTGTGAACCGGGTGTGTGACGTTTGCTTTTCGGGTATATGGGTCTCTGAATGCTGCTTCTGCTGTGCCCACCAAGGGAGCGCGTGTGCGGCGTGTGTCTGCGAAGCGGGCAGGTTGTGTTTAGTTGTGCTGTGCTTCGGAACAGTCCGTGTGAACAGAGGAGAGCTTAGAGTAACAGTTGAAATACCGTAAGCGCCCTCACTAAAGCCAGGCACAGAACAACGGTGGCCTCTGGCGCCGGCACAAGGGATAGCCTGGCTCCGGATCTCAGAGCCTGGGTCACTCCTCCTCCCCTCCAGCGACACAGCACTCTCCCAACCCTTCCACCAACCTCGGCCGAGCCTCGGCTGCACTCACCCCTCTCCAGTCGCACGGGTTCCCCTAACGCCGCCATCTTCTCCCTAGCCCACAGACCCACAGGAAATGACGACAGAAGGGCTGAGGTGGAGGGGCGGGGCCTAGAGGAAGCCGGAAAAGTGAGTACCGGCTAGTATCGCGAGATCAGGAGGGTGGCCGAGGGTGTCGCCGGGGCCATCAGGGTAAGGGTACCTGGACTTGCGGCTTTTGAGGTCGGCCTGGCTCCGCTCCTTCCGCGGTGGCGAGGTCCCCCGGCCTCCTAGGGTTGGAAAGAGCTGCTTTCATGACTCTCGTTCGCTGCCTCGGGCTTCCCTTATCCGAATCGCTTCGAACCCTTGGCTCCGCGTAGAGGAGTCAAGCCTGGATTCTAGTCCCACCTTGCCCATTAGCAGCTCTGTGATCTGGGACTGTTCTCTTACCCTCTCTCAGTCTCAGTTTCCGCCTCTCTACAACGAGAGGTCCTATCTCTTAGGTCCTTCCAATTTTTAAACTCTGGGATGTGGTGGCAATTAAATATGTAATGACGTTGTCAGTTCTCAGTTTGTGACAGCATTGCTTTAAATTTAAAAATCCACGGCTTGAATCTTCCCTCCAAATCTGTTTAAGGGTGGAAAGTACAAACAGCATGAAACATATCTGGGTGAGGGAGAGAACAAGGTGCTTTGGTGCACCACAAAGTAACAATTTTATAAGCAGCTGATTCTTATGAAATCTTAAGTAAATTAAATATTGCGAAGCAAATAGTATTTTTAATGCATTACAGATTCTTTGAGCCACTCCTGAAATTTTCGCGAACCAAGAAGAATTTTAGTATTTGGATTTGACTAACATTTATCCAAGCCCTTAGTCTGTACTGATACTGTGGTAGGTGTGTTTACATCCAATATTTCAACACTTCATGATGCGACTGTTTTAATAACCTGGTTGCCGCTGGTCCACCCTTTCCATTCACCTTTAGTATTTTCTTCTCCAAATCCATCACGGATATCTGCCATCACTATGCTTCTTTTTTCTCCCCTTGAATTCTGATTTCATCATCACAAGATCTGTTCAGAAACTTTCAATGGTTCTCTCCTGTTTCTTATTTCTAAAGCCTTGCATACTCTGACCCTAATTCATCCAGCTAAGTTCATTTCTTATTACCGCTAAGTGCAACCACCACTTCAGTCCGGGTGGGATAGTTTCAACCATATTTATTCCTGGTTTCAAGTCTTTTTGTTTGTTTAGAGACAGAGTTTCTTTCTGTTGTCCAGACTGGAGTGCAGTGGTGCGATCACAGCTCAAGAGAGCCTCCTGTCTCAGCCTTGCCAGTAGTGAGGACTTCAGGCAAGCACCACCATGCCTGGCAAATTTTTAAATTTTTAGTAGAGATGGGGGGTCTTGCCATGTTGCCCAGGCTCAAACTCCTGAGCTCAAGCAGTCTTCCTGCTTTGGCCTCCCAAAGTGCTGGAATTACAGGCGTGGGCCACTGTGCCGGGCCCCAAATCTTCATTTATGTTGTTCTTGTGTGGAATGCCCTTCTTCATCCCCTCCTGTTCTCCAAACTTTGTAGACACTCAGTTGAACCCATTTCATGGGTCCCTGCTGAAGACATGCCACTTCTACCAAGCCTTTTCTCCATATTGTTCCACTTTTTTGTCCTCTGATGGCCTAAATACCCTGCAATAACACTCAGGTGCTTATCTCTTACTCATTGTTGTCATTTTTTTCTGCTGCAAATGTGTTCAAGAAATGTTTATTAAGCATCTAATATATACCAGGTGCCTTGATAGGAATACCAGGTAGAGCAAGACAAATGCAAACATTGCTCTTATTTCTTCAAATATTTTTTCTTTGCATTCTCTTGCTCCTCTCCACTGGTGACTATTGGAGTCGTGTGCATGTACATAGTATACATGTATATTGAGCTAACTGACATTGTCTCACAGCTCAATGATGCTCTTCTTTTTTTCAAGGTTTTCTTTATGTTTCCTTTTGGATAATTGCTAGGTTTTCATGTTCATTAATCTTTTTTCAATATCTAATATTGAAATCCTGTCCAGTTCATTCTTCATATAAAACATTGTAGTTGTTGCTTCTACCAGTTTGATTTGGGTGTGGGTGTGTGTTTTACACCTTTTATATTTTAACATGCTCAATCTTTTCTGTAGCTTCTTAAACACATAGAATACAATTATAATGACAGTTTTAATGTCCTTGTCTACTAATTCTATGATCTACATTATTTCTGGCACAGTTTCTATTGATTGATTTTTCTCTTCATTACTGTTCATAATTTCCTGCTTCTTGCATGCCTGGACACTTTTTTTTTTTTTTTTTTTTAAACAAAATGGTAGACTTTGTAAAATTTACTTACTTGAAAAACAATTTTGTTCTTTTGGGGTCTGATTTTTTTGTTGTTGTTGTTAGGTGGAACTAATTCAGTCATTTATGTAGGGCTAATTGTATACCACTACTAAGACAGTACCCTTCAAAGTCCCTTACCCCATACCCAATGTGAATTATGTGGTTTTTCTACTTTGGTAGGAACAGGACTGTTCTTATGAACTGAGATTGTGGATTTTTTTGGCTCTTTTCCTTTCCCTGTCTGGTAATTTGTTTCTTCTTCTTTCTTCTTCTTTCTTCCTTCTCCTTCTCCTTCTTCTTCTTTCTTCTTCTTCAGATGGAATCTCGCTCTGTCACCCAGGCTGGAATGCAGTGACGCAGTCTCAGCTCACTGCAGCCTCTGCCTCCTGGGTTCGAGTGATTCTTGTGCCTCAGCCATCGAGTAGCTAGGATTACAGGCACCTACTACCACACCCTGCTAATTTTTGTATCTTTAGTAGAGACGGAATTTCACCATGTTTGGCCAGCTGGCCTCAAACTTCTGTCCTCAAGTGATTCGCCCACCTTGGTTTCCCAAAGTGCTGGGATTACAGGCGTGAGCCACTGCACCTGGGTGGATGATTAACACATGTAATCATCGTAAAATTTCAGAATCCCAGGAATAGGTAGAAGATCCTAGAAGTTTCCAGAGAGGATAAAAAGTTATATTCTAAGGACTGGAAATCAGAACAAGATTGTACTTCTCCTCAGCAGTACTGGAAGCTAAGACATAGAGAGCAATTAAATTTTTAGAAAAAAATATTTGCAAACTAGATTTCTATACCCAACTGTATTAGGGTTCTAGGGCTGCCATAACAAGATAAAACAAACTGGGTGACTTAAAACAATAGATATTCACTGTCTCACACTTCTGAAGGCTAGAAGTCAGAAGTCAAGATGTCATGTGCTCTCTGAAAGTGTAGAGGATTCCTTCCTTGTCTCTTCCTCACTTTCTGGTAGTTTGCTGGCAGGCTTTTGTGTTCCTTGGCCTGCAACTGCATTACTTCAATCTCTGTTGTTATTATCATATGTAAATCAATATAAATATGTGTATCTGTCGTCAGCTGGAAATCTTATAAGAACTTCCTATTTCAGTATGACCATATGCTAAATTAGTTGCATCATCAGTGACCTCATTTCCATATAAAGTAACATTTTGAGGTTCTGGGAGTTCAAACTTTAATTTTTTTTTGAGGGGAAGAGATACAGTTCACCCCATAACACCAACCAGAGTATCAATCAGGTGTGAAGGAATAATGAAAAATATTTTACACATGTAAGTTCTAAAAAATGTTAACCTCCATACATACTTTCTCAAGAGCTATTAGAAAATATGCTCCATCAATAGTAGGAAGTGAGCCAAGCCAAGTACAGTAGCTCACACCTGTAGTTCAAACTACTCAGGAGGCTGAGGTGGGAGAATCACTTGAGCCCAGGAGTTTGAGGCTGCAGTGAGCTATGATTGTGCCACTGCACTCCAGCCTGGGTGACAGAGTGAAACTCCATCTTTAAGAAAAAAAGTTAGCTGGCCAAGGGCGGTGGCTTATGCCTGTAATCCCAGCACTTTGGGTGGCTGAGACAGGTGGATCACTTGAGGTCAGGAGTTCGAAACCAGCCTGGCCAACACTGTGAAACCCCATCTCTACTAAAAATACAAAAATTAGCCAGGAGTGGTAATCCCAGCCCTTCAGGAGGCTGAGGCAGGAGAATCACTTGAATCCGGGAGGTGCAGTGAGCTGAGATTGCACCACTGCACTCCAGCCTGGGCAACAAAGCAAGAATCTGTCTCAAAAAAAAAAAAAAAAAAAAAAGTTAGCCAATAAAGGTATATGTAGTACAATAAAAAGAGGATCCAATATAGAAATATAGAGGAGATCAAGGTGATTTCAAATGATTACTGTATCAGGGTGCCTCACAGAAACAGAACCAATAGAATATATTTAGGTATATGGAAAGGATTTATTATGAGGGATTGGCTCAGGAGGCTACAGAAGCCAAGAAATCCCATAATTTGCTGTCTTCAAGTGGGAGACCCAGAAAAGATGCTTTAGTTCCAGTCCAAGCATGAAGAACCAAGGCCTGAGAACCAGAGGGGCCTCTGGTGTAAGTACTAAAGTCTGAGTTGAAGGCCTGAGAACTGGGAACACTGGAGTCGCAAGGGCGGAAGAAGGATATCTGAGCTCAAACAGAAAGGGCAAATATGCCCTTCCTCTGTCTTTTTGCTCTATTCAGACCCTCAGCGGATTGGATGTTGTCTATTCACATTAATGAGAGTGATCTTTACTCAGTTTACTGATTAAAATGCTAATCTGCTCTAGAAACTTCGTGACACACTCAGAAATAATGTTTTACCAGCTATCTGAGCATCACTTAGCCCAGTCAAGTTGACACGTAAAATTAATCCACCACAACTGTGAAGGGAAGCCTAGGGTAGCAGACATGCAGCTGGCAAAGAGAGCAATCCATTCACACTGGAGCAGGGCAGAAGTGGAGGTGAGGTGTTGCCAAGAAAAAAAAGAAATGTGCAGTTCACCAATGTGGGTGAGCATATTGATAACACATTTCTGCATTTTAGTGGAGAGTTTGGGAATAAAGTGGTGATAGACACATAGAAAACTAAGCAAATGGGAGGAAATAAAGCAATGATTAACTCCAAAAAAACCTAAAAAGCCATGTAATAAAGGAAATATATAATGAGTAGAAGGTGGATCAGCTGCATACAACATATTCAGCAACTTTTACTTTTTTTAAGTATAAACCCTGTAATGCTGTTTGCATTTTTAAAAAGACATTTTAATAAAAATGAAAATTAATAAATAGCAATCACAATACTAAAGATAATATTTGATGTATTTTATTTTGAAATCTTTAATTTGTATTGGCCTCATGTTTTCAGTTTGAAATCTTTGCTCTTGGGAAGGGGAATGAGAAAACTTGATTATAAGCACAATTTGAATGCTTGAAAAGCACAGACTTATTAGGTTTAAAGCAGTGTTTAATGATTAGACAATTTTCATTTAATAGATTTGTAAATCTGCTTTATTTGGTATTTGAATCTCATTGTGCTGTAGTCTGTGGATTTGCTACCCTTGATCAGATACTCACCCCTGGTTCAATCAACTCTATCTGGTACAGTAGAAGTAATGGTTCACCCAAGTCTCTGATAAGTCTGGGGACAGAACGTTTTCCCTTAGAAAGGGCTAGAGTACAGCAGGCAATGCATTTGGCCTATCTAATATAGTACATTACATATACATTTGGGAAAAATGTTGCAAATTCCATAAGAGTAGCAGCCTGACATTATGGGAAAAGCATAGGACTAAGTGTCAGGAGAGCTGGTTACTAATCATAGATAAGCCACCTTGTGATAGTGTGATCTTGACAATATCACATTCTCATTCTAGACCTGTTTCCTTATTTGGCACGACCACTGAATAAGATCTGTCTGAGCCAGCCGCAGTGACATCCACCTGTATGCAGTCCCAGTTCTTGGGAGGCTGAGGCAGGAGGATGGAGGCCAGGAGTTTGAGGCTGTATGATTGTGCCTGTAAGTAGCCACTGTACTCCAGCCTGAGCATCACAGCAACACCCTAACTCTTTAAAAAAATCGGTCAGCATGTAAAAATTACTTGACTCTATATCAATAAAGTAATTAATATAAATATGTATTTATTTAAATACAGATTCCCTTGAACTTCATGGACTTAACAAATCAGAATCCTTAGGAGAAGGCTCTGGGAATCTGTATTTTAAAAAATCTCAAGTGATTCTGATACAGCTAGCCTGACACAGGGACCTGTGTTCAGGATTTAAAAGATTATTTCTAGGGCCTTTTTCTGCTAAAATTCGGTTTCTTTATAAAACTGCAGAGACAAATTATTGAGAAAATGATTTTCATTATAAAAGAATATGTAGCTCTTGTATAAAGGGCAGCATTTCTAGCTGATTTTAAATTTTATATCAATTATTTTAGGCATAGGTAAGGAAGAAAAAAGGTTTGGAAACTACTTCTGAGAGGGAAAAATATGCCTCACATTAACCAACAGCCCACTGGTACTTAACATACAAAATAAACAAAAGAATCAACTATTGTGTAAGGAGAGAATCCCAAAATGTTCCTCGTTAATTGAAAATTCAAGAGTATTAGCATTGGGAAAGACCTAGAGAGTCCAGCTCCCTCATTTTAAAGAAGAAAATATGGATTGCTGTCCTGCATCTCAAAGGAGGCCATTAGGAGCATGAACCAGGGGAAGCTGGTTTTCCTTTTATGCCTCTGCCAGGTTATTAAATCACCAATTCTTCTAATCAAGAATTGCTCTTCGTGTGGAAGAACTCCTCTTCACCTGTTGCTTCCTCATATTACTTCCTGCCTCAGAGATGTAGAGGAACTTTAAAATTGGAATAGGATGTTTGGGTCTAGACAAATCCCAGTGAAAGCTAAATTATGGAAATTTAGTCTTTGTATAACAAATGAAAACCCTAAGTAGGCTGCCAAGGTATAAAAGCTTTCTTAACCCGAGACATTGCAAATACAACGTACTAAGTGAAAAAAGGAGTGGGTGGGGAACAGTGGGGGTAGAAGGCTGTCTAAAGGGAAGCTAGGAAAATGGAAAGTAATATGGAGAAGCAACATGCTCCAAGTGGAGTGTTTTACTATTCCATTGCCTGTTGAACTGTAACACAAATAGGCACTACTACATAAAATAGCTATTTGAAACAGTTATGTCATTGCAGGGTAGAACATTACTCTCAAGTAAAGACTTCTAACAGTAAAATTAAAGTCTCAATCTTCTTTTTTTAACAGAATTCCTCTGATGTACTCAGCAAAGTAAAATTTTGAATAAATTTATTCTTTTATTTGAAGTGAATGATATTGTCAAATGTTAAAGAGCCTGCATTTTAAAATAATTTAAACAATACATAAAAACACTTGGCCTAATTAACTAAACATAACAGTATGGGAAAATCTCTTCAGGAGCACCTTTGAAGGGAAATTTTATCACAGATCTCGGATCAGAACATAGAAACCCATCTGTGAGTTCCAGAGATCTAACATAAACCCTCCTTTTCCTTGTAGGATGAATTGCAGATTCTATTAAAGTGTAAGGGTTGACTTTTTTAATGTCACTTGTTTCATCATCACTCTGTAGTACATGTAAAGGCACAGATTGATGTATTTTTCTGGCATCTTCCTGACGCACCCTTGCCCTATATAAATCGGTTTGCCAGGATCTTGTCGCTTAAATTAGCCATTGCAAACTCTTGGTCCTGCCAACACAGCTGATTGTGCCAATGTTCTCAGCATCTACTGGCACATGAGCTGTTGCCTTTTCTTTGGCTTTCTGCGTGTACCTGGGGCCATCATCCTTCCTTCACAAGGCAGCAGTCTGGCTTAGTTGTCCCTGAGAAAGACTTCAGGATTGGTTGGACTTACTCTGGCTCTCTTCAGGGCGTGCATCCTGCACAATGTATTTTCAGCCACCCAATGTATTGTTCAGGATTTGTCGTGCACATACTTGCAGATTGGCAGAGGCAACTGCCAGAGATGAGAACCTTTTAAGTTGTTGTCAAACGTCATAAAATGTGTTCCATGATTAATTTTGTGGGCACAGATTGGTTTTTGCACAGAGTCCAAAATTTAGGATATGTCACAGTGACTAAATGGCACCGGCATGCTGAATGAATTTGGAATTTGTTTTGTCAAGTGTGGGAGCAGGCACACAGATGGGCTTTGATCCAGTGGTGCTGCTTGGAATTCTCATTATAGCAATGATGTCACTTGTCACGTGGAGTAAGTGATAATGCTGCCAAATTGTGGAAAAAGCAAGGCACATAGGAAAGTACACAGACCAAGAGAAAGGACTTAGGTAGCACAGTAAGCTTTCACTATCAGATGAATGGACATAAACATTGTTTTAGGGCTGCCAAAAATATGCATAGTAAAAATACAGGCAGAAAGTAAAACTTCCAACCGAAAGGGCCCTTAAAGAAGGGTCCCTGTAATCCAGGAAGTCTTCCCTTCTTAGAGAAAATCAAGTAAAGCAAACACATCCTTGACTTTTATATTAGGCTATGAAAGAAATTTTTGAGCTGCAAGCAAGAGTCTTTCTGCAATATCTAACCAAACCCAAGCCAAAGTATTTTGCTTTATAAAAAAACCTTTGTCTATGAAGAAGTTCAGCAGTCATGCTGGAAAATTGAAAAAAACAGAAACCTTATAGTGGCAAAGAAATACAGTTTATTCTCACCAAGTGTGCACATCAGAATTCTCTGTAGGACCTTAAAAATATATTCATGATGCAGCTAAAGCAGTGCTTAGAGGGAAATTTATAGCTATAAGTGCCTGTATTTAAAAAAAAGAAAAATCAAATCGACAACCTAAATTTCTATCTTACGACACTTAACAAAGAAAAAACTAAACTCAAACTAAGTAGCAGAAAGGAAACAACAAAAGTTAGGGCAGAACTAGAATAAAATAAAAGCAATACAGAATAGGAAAACATAGAATATAAATAAAAACAATTGAGAAAGCTGATGAAACCAAAATGTGGTTCCTTGAAAAGATCAACAAAATTAACAATGCTTTAACTAGACTAACCAGGAAAAAAGAGGAATTGCTAAAATCAGGAATGAAAAGGGACATTTCTACCAATCTTACAAGGATAAAAAAGAATATAAGGGAATACTATAAAAATCTCTCTCTCTTGCCACACACACAGTATATACTATATATAACTGAATGTATGTCATCTAACATCTAATTTGTTGAAAAATATAATTTATATTTGTCACACAATTCATGCCAGAGGACCACCATGTAAATTTCGATTGTAAAACTCTCAAGTATGGCATGAACATTTGTATTTTCTGAAAATATAAAGGTTTTTGTGACATGTACTTTTTGTTGAGAACCATTGATCTACCACATAGAAGGCATAAAAAATTGTTGAATTACAATTAAATATGCATCAATTAGAATTAGGTATAGCTGCATATAAACACAAAAATCCAGGCTGGGCATGTTGTCTCATGCCTAAAATCCCAACTTTGGCATGATCTCAGCTCACTGCAACCTCTGCCTCCTGGGTTCAAGCAATTCTTCTGCCTCAGCCTCCCCATTAGCTAGCATTAACAGGCACCCGCCACAACGCCCAGCTAATTTTTTGTATTTGTAGTAGAGACTGGGTTTCACCATGTTGATCAGGCTGGTCTCGAACTCCTGACCTCAAGTGACCCACCCACCTTGACCTCCCAGAGTGCTGGGATTACAGGTGTGAGCCACCGCGCCCGGCTATTCCCAGCACTTTGGGAGGCTGAGGTAGGGGGATCACTTGAGGCCAGGAGTTTGGGACCAGCTTGGGCAACATAGCAAGACCTTGTCTCTACAAAAATAAAAAATAAAAAAAAAAATAGCTAGTCATAATAATGTGTGCTTGTAGTCCTAACTACTTAGGAGGCTGGGGCGGGAAGATTGCTTAGGCCTAAAAGTTCAAGGTTGTTGTATACGACTACACTCCAGCTTTGGTGGCAGAGCAAGACACTGCTTTGAAAAAAAAAAAAACCTCACAGAAGTCCAAAATAATAGTGCATTTAAAGTGAGTAAAGGAAATCCACAGATAGGTAACTTGGTACAAGTATGACAGCCCCATAGTATCACCAGGATCCCAGTTTTTTTCATTTTGCATCACCATCCTAGGACATGGCTTCCATAGTCAAGTTCACTCATAATCTGAGATGGCTGCAGGAATTTCAGTCATTACATGTGAGATGCATGCCAGAAAAAAAGAAATAAGGAATTGCTGAAGGGTAAAAATCACCCTTCCCAGTTGAATAAGCATCTTTAAAGCACCCTTTTCAGATGTCCAACATAATATTTTGACCTGTATCTTCTTAGCCTAACTCAGTTACATGTCTCCATCTTACTGCAAAAGAACTAGGAAATAAAATCTTTTATTTTGAATGACAGAGAGCCCAGCTACAAAAATCTCAACTCTGTCCCCAAGGAAGAAAGGCAAAATAAATACGGGGATAAGCCTCCAGCAAGCTTTGCCATACTACACCACAACTTCTAGAAATTACCTTTAAACCTAGTTCCTGAAGCATTCCAGGTCAATAGAATTGTTTCCCTTCATTGGAAAGTTTTCAACTTCTTAATTCAAAAACATTTACTAGCAGGTGCTACGGGAGAGAGGAGAAATGTCAGATGTGTTCATGTCCTTGAGGAACTTTCAGGCAATTTCAGCAATTGGAAACTACACCAATGAGACAATCGGAATGTTATCTACCTGTATGTACCGAAATGCTATGTTTTATGGTTTGGACCACTACTTTATATTTTAAACCTAAAAGCCCATTGTCTGCAAACTGACTCAAACTAAATTGAAATGAGCCACATTACTGTTTCAACCCAAACTGAGTCTGAAAGCTAATATTTACTCAACTACAAACCATTCATTCAGTAGTGTGAAGATTAAACAAGCAAACAAAAAGACCCTCTCCAGATCCTCCAGATCCGTGCCTGCCTTCCTGCCTTCCTGCCTTCCGTCCTTCCATCCTTCCTGTCTCTGTTGCCCAGGCTATAGGGCTCTGTCACCCAGGCTGCAGTGCAGTGGTGCAATCTCGGCTCACGGCAACCTCCACCTCCCAGGTTCAAGTGATTCTCCTGCCTCAGCCTCCGGAGTAGCTAGGATTACAGGCACCTGCCACAGTGCCTGGGTAATTTTTTTTTTTTTTTTTTTTGTATTTTTAGTAGAGATGGGATTTCACCTTGTTGGCCAGGCTGGTCTCAAGCTCCTGACCTCAAGTGATTTGCCTGCCTTGGCCTCCCAAAATGCTGAGATTACAGGCATGAACTACCACGCCCTGTTCTTAGTGTTTCTTGTAACTTCCCAGATACGAACAAAACCTTGCAAAAAAGCATTTCAATAATTTTTAGCTTCTCGATCTTCCAACTGATGTGGCCATCAAATGGCTAGTCAGAAGACAAATAGATGAAGAGAACAGCTTTATCAAATCAATTCAAACTATGACCTACTATGGTAAGACGCTGTGCTGGGGTCTAGAGGCACCAGGACTTCCTCCTTCTCTCAAACAGCTCACAAACCCATTGGAAGGGGTCAGACATAGAAGTAACCAACAGAAACAAAGGAGATGGCATTAAATATTATTCTGCTTTTGTTGCTTTAGTTGTTGCTGCTTATTGCTGCTCTTGTTGTTGCTTTAGTTATAGGGGTTTTTAACAGTTGCAAAGTGTGGTGGAGTAGTGAGTGGGGAGAAATGATTTCGCACTGGAAGTAACCAGAAAACACATTAGAGAGCAGTGTTTCTCAACCAGGGGCAATTTTCAAGCCCACAGGACATTTGGCAATATTTGGAGATATGTTTAATGGTTATGACAATGGATAGATGGATAGTGAGGGTGAGCGTTGGTACTGGCATCTAGTGAGTAGAGGTCAGAGATGCTGCTAAGCAGTTTTCAATGCATAAGACAACTCCCTACAACAAAGACTTACCCAGCGTAAAATGTCAGTAGTACCTAGGTTGAGAAACCCTGCTTGAATAAGATGGATACATTGTACAAGGAGGATTAGAATTTTCACAAGTGGATAAATGGGGACAAGAATCCCAGAGACAGTACTAAATGAACAAAGCCCCATGGGAAAAAATATAGGCCCTGTTCAACAAACAGGAGGGAGGGCTTCAGTGGGATATAGTTTACACAACTGAGCCTGGGGAAGCTGTAAAAGGAAAGGGGGGTTAGCATTTAGATTGGGGCTGAGAGTGCAAGACTGCTAAAGTTTGGATTTTATTCTTTTGGCCAGAGTAAGCCATTGAAGGATTTAAAAAATGGAAGCGATAGGATTAAAAGTGTGTTTTAGAAGTAAAATCAGAGGAAAAAGCTTTGATTCTCATACCAGATTTTAAGAAAGTTCCTTTAAGGGAGTCACCCTTATTTTGGGTGTTGCCTGATGTTTATTAACCTCTGGTTGTTGGAAAATAGCAAAACTGCAGACAAATTCTGCATATTTGGGCCTGGGTTGGATGGGCAGTGAGGAGGTGAGGAAGGCCAAGGGAATGAGAGAGTGGTGCAGTGCTGATGTTTATGCTGTGAGACCCTTCCTCATGGCTTCCAGAACTTCAATAATCTTTAAAAAAAACCTTACTATGCTTGTTGTGCTTGGATTTCTTGTGCAAAATGACTGTATTTGGGTTGATTGTGAAGACTGGGAGAGGAGGTTGGTGACAATGGTGCAATGGTAGCATAGAAGTAATAATTTGGATGCTTCTGTAATGGGCAGTTTCTTCTCCTTGCTTTCAGATCCTGTAGTCCTGCCCCACAGAACTGCTCATGCTTCTCCAGTTTGCCAGTCTGCATCACACGTACATGCTCTTCTTTCTGCTTGGCACACTTTCCTTCTCTAACAAGCTTCTGCTCATCCTTCAAGACCCACTTCAAATGTTCCATTTTCTGCTCTGCCCTGTATACAAAATATCAATATTGTATTGTGTTTGCTAAGGTGTTTATTTTCCTCAACCAGAGAGTGAGCCCCTTCAGGGCTAAGAATGGCATTGTAATCATCACTAACTCTCCAACAGGTAGCAAAGCATATTACCCAATCTCCGTGATCATTTGCCAAATGAACCATGGGTAATAAGGTCAGTGAGTGGCAGAAAGATTGTGACTTTGGGCCTACATAGCCTTACATTTTCTTCTCCTTATTAATTTTATATTTTAAACTTCATCCCCTGGCTTAAACATTTCCTTCTGATAGATGATATTCTACTGGGGAGAGAAGAAAAAAAACAAAATCCAAAGTACAACTTTAAGCCTTGAGTGAATGGGTTAAAATCAGGTTTCAATATGCTTTTTAGAATACTTCCATGTAATTAACATTGACCTGCTTATTAAGAGTCCATTATTAAGGAAACAATTGTAAAAGTCATTAAGAGCATTTCCACAGATCTTAGCTGCTGACTCATCTTGCTAGTTCTCAATAAACGTGACCTGAAAATCTCTCATTCACAGTATCAGGTAAAATGTTATTTTTCTAACCATTAGGAAACATTTACCCTTGGGCTGATTTTTATGTGTTTTTATTGTTGTGGTTAATGTGAAGAAAGTCCTATACAGGAACAGCTGTGCATATGGGTCAATGCCTGGGAATGGTTTAAAGATGCCTTTTCAAAACATCTTCCCCACACTGGGATTATGCAATGCCTCTGTCTCAACAATTAGTAAGTATTTCCTTTTGAGTTAAACCATGAAGTATATAGTCACACTAGCTTATTTGGAGACAGGGCAAGACTCTTCTGGCATCAGAAACCCATATTTGGAATGTTGATATTTTGTCTTTTCTGTGTTATTTCATCTTATGTTTTCCTTCAGGATTTAGTAAAATTCTTTATGAAAGTATAAGCTGGCTCAGGTTAGGGGTTTTCACATCTGCTAGGGGGCAAGGTTTAATGGGGGAGCCATTCATCCTAGGTCTGAGGAAGTGGTGAAGATGACACCAAAGTTTCAAGGGCCCCAGAGCCCTGGCAAGGTTCTGGCATGACCCTCATCCCTCATGCCCCAACACTCACAGCCTTTCTACCACAATCTGCCTAAGAGACAATCCAGGACAGTCTCACCACTCTCTTTATCCCATATTCCAAACTATGAGGTCATTCCTAATAGTCTAGATCTACATCCTGTCTGTTTATTCTCTATTCTGACCCCATTGCCCATTTCCCACTTCCACCCGTTTTCCGTGCTCTGTGGCCCATCATCGGCAAAAATCCTCGTGTTCTCAGCCTCTTCTCTTAGTGTCTCCTACACATTATTTTTTTAACTGAAACCTGGACCTCTGAGTCCTGCTTTCTTGTAGCCTGGTTGAGTGGTGCTTGTTTTCTGTCCCACACTCCTTTGAGTTAAAGCAGGAAGCCTATAACCATTCCATCTTCCTTTAGGATAGAGTATGACTCTTGTGAGATCAGAAACACATAGCCTATATTTGGAATGTGAATTTGAGTAGAATTTTGGACTTAGAGGTGGGGAGATGTCTCCCTGGTTTTTATTGCTCCTATCAGACCAAGTTCTCTTCTCCCTTGGTGTGAAATTTAGACATCATTACCAGCTACCCTTTCTTATTGCAGTCATCTGCTGACTTTGGGTTACTTTTCACATTCCTTGAAGATGTAAGCTCCCAGCTCATCCTCATTGTTTGTGACAATATGTCTGTCACAATTCCTAGATGATCATTTCAGTACTCTCTGGCATCTGAGTCCCTTGATCTCTTCTATATGATTTCATTCTCTTCCAACCTCAGCCACTGATGCTCATGGAATGAGCCATTCATAACCTCCCCTCAACTTTGTCCTTATCAATAATTCCTCGTCTTCCATAATCTCCGTCTCCCATCCAAGAACTAACCAGGTCCAACCCTGCTTAGTTTCTGAGATCAGGCAAGATCAGGCATGTTCAGGGTGGTATAGCCATAGATCAAAATCTCAATCTCAAGCATTCTATACTAGGCCCACCACCTCATATCTTTCCAACTCACTGTCCCTCACATCCTTAAAAATCCTTTGACCTAACACTGAATTTGTCCTACCGTCTTTCACTCTCCTTTACATCCCGTGTATCCTTACCTCCTTATCCATCTAGATCTTATAGTCTATCATAATCATCACTCACTCACTTTATACAACCGTAACTCCCTGGAGCCTCTTTCGTGTTTTTTTTCCTTCTTTGGAAAACCCCCAGTCCTAGTTATTTGCAGCCCTTTTCTTACTCTGCTTCTGTTTTCTGGTTGCTGAACTTGGCCAGAGGAAAGTACCCAATCTACTGCTTGATATCACTTTAAACTCATGAGCCCCCAAATTTAAGTGGGCCCAGCAATTCTAATTCATTCAAAGAGTTTGTGAACTCTTGCTTCACAAACACGATATCAAACTTTCTGCTCTCTCCTCAAACTTTTGCCACCTCTTAGTTCTTTATTCTCAGCTGATGGCCTTCATTTCTTTTACACGGCAAAAAAAAAAAAAAAAAAAAAAAAAGAAATAAAAAACAAATCAGAAGACCTTCCACATGTGGTTCCCATCACTTCTTCCAAATCTGTTTGTATCTTTGCCTGTGTCCCCTCATCCATTCTGTCCTCTGAGGAACTGTCCATGGGTCTGTCCAAGGCACAGCCCTCCTATTGTACACTAGGTCCCAGGATCTCACATGTACTCAAGGAGATCACTCTAGCAGTTTTACTCTAGCCATTTTGGAGAGGCTCTCTCTTCCCGTTTTGTTTTTGTTTTTGTTTTGAGATGGAATCTCGCTCTGTCACCCAGGCTGGAGTGCAGTGGCACGATCTTGGCTCACTGCAACCTCCACCTCCTAAGTTCAAGAGATTTTCCTGCCTCAGCCTCCCAGGTAGCTGAGATTACAGGCATGCACCACCACTCCTGGATAATTTTTGTATTTTTAGTAGAGACGGGGTTTCGCCATGTTAGCCAGGCTGGTCTCAAACTCCTGACCTCAAATGATCTACCCGCCTCGGCCTCCTAAAGTGCTGGGATTACAGGCATATGCCATGGCGCCCAGCCAAGGCTCTCTCTTCTTCCTGATCAATTTATGTCCATCAGTATATAAACATGCTTTATTTCTATATTAAAATACTTTCCCTTGATCTCAAGCTTCCCTGCAGCTACCTTTGCATTTTTATCTTCTTTATAACAAAACTTCTTCACAGTATTGTCCATACTTGTAGTATCCATTTATGCTGTCTTATTCTCTCTTCAATAACTCTAAGTAGACTTTTATCTACACCATTCCACCAAAACAGCCCCGTCAGTGTCTCCAGTGACTTCCACATTGTCAAAGGGAATTGTCAGTTCTTAGTCCTTATCTCACTTGAAACAATTGATCACTGACTCCTTGATACATTTTCTTCACTTGATTTCTAGGATATCATCCTCTCAAGTCTGAGCACTTAAAATGTGGCGAGCTCAAATAGAGATGTCTGAGTCTTCTATCAAAATCTTCACTGACTTTATTGGGTACTGTCTCAATCTTTTTAATGGTTTCTCTTACTTGGCTTCTTAATTTTGGAGGACCTTCAGAATTCTACCCTTAGACCTGTTCTTTGTCTACTCTCACTCACTAGATGACCTCATTTGGTCTAATAACTACATACTATCTAATAACTACATACCAATAAATACATACTATCGGTGCTGTCCCATAGAAATATAATGCAAGCCACATTATAGATAGGTGAGTCACAGATATAATTTTGAATTTTCTTTTTCTTTTTTTTTTTTTTGAGGCAGAGTCTCACTCTCTTGCCCAGGCTGGAGTGCAGTGGCCGGATCTCAGCTCACTGCAAGCTCCGTCTCCTGGGTTTATGCCATTCTCCTGCCTCAGCCTCCCGAGTAGCTGGGACTACAGGCGCCCGCCACCTCGCCTGGCTGGTTTTTTGTATTTTTTAGTAGAGACGCGGTTTCACCGGGTTAGCCAGGATGGTCTCGATCTCCTGACCTTGTGATCCGCCTGTCTCGGCCTCCCAAAGTGCTGGGATTACAGGCTTGAGCCACCGCGCCCAGCCTAATTTTGAATTTTCTAATAGCCACATTAAAAAATGAAAAGGGAACAGGTTAGATTAATTTGATAACATATTTTATTCAGCCCAACATATTAAAAAATTAACATTTCAACATGTAATCAATGTAAAATGAATAATGAGTGTTTTTCATTCTTTTAAAAATATTATTTGAATTTCAGTATGCATTTGACATTTATAGCACTTCTCAATTTGAAGTAGCCACGTTTTAAGTGCTCAGTAGCTGCAAGTGGCTAGTGGCTACTATATTGGACAGGACAGACCTATATACTGGACATTGGCTTTTACTGAGTGAGATAGCCAATGGAAAGGTTTTTTATATACCAAGTTTTAAATTTAAAAAAATATATACAGATGAGGTCTCACTATGTTGACCAGGCTGGTCTCAAACTCCTGGCCTCAAGTGATCCTCCCATCTCAACGTCCCAAAGTGCTGGGATTTACAGGCATGAGCCACCATGCCCAGCCCAAATGGAAAGTGTTGGGGAGGGAAATGACATGACTACTCTTTTTTTTTTTTTGAGATGGAGTTTCACTCTTGTTGCCCAGGCTGGAGTGCATTGGCACGATCTCAGCTCACTGCAACTTCTGCCTCCCGGGTTCAAGCGATTCTTCTGTCTCAACCTCCCAAGTAGCTAGGATTACAGGCATGCGCCACCATGCCTGGCTAATTTTGTATTTTTTTTTTTTTTTTTAGTAAAGGCGGGGTTTCACCATGTTGGTCAGGCTGGTCTTGAGCTCCTGACCTCAAGTGAGTCACCTGCCTCGCCCTCCTAGAGTTCTGGAATTACAGGCGTAAGCCACCATGCCTGGCCAGACTACTCATTTTTAAAAGGCCATCCTGACTGCTCTGTTGAAAATAAACAATGTGGGAGTAAGGGGGCAGCAGAGAGACCAGCTAGAAAGTTAGTACAGGTCAAAGATGGAGAGAGTGGGGTAGACTGGAAGAAGAGTGACATGTTGAAGGTAGAACATGTTGAAGATTAGGATTTCCAGATGGATTGTACAGAAAGAAAGCAGTCCAGGGTGACTCCTGGATTTTTAATCTGAACCATTGGAGAAATTGGAAGAATAGAGCTGCCTGTAGGTGAGATGGGGAGGACTGAGATCAAGAAATTTTAGAGAAGGCAGAGATCAGCAGTGCGAATTTTGGATTTGTTAAGTTTGAGTTTTCCATTAAACAAACAGACAAAAACCACAAACAACAAAAAAATGAAGATAGTTTCTGATAGCGACATGTGTCATGAAGAAAAGAAAATAGCCATAGAGTGACTGAGGAGGAGTTTCTTATACAAGCTTGTCAGTGAAAGCGTCTCTGAAGAAGGGACATTTGAACTGAGTCCTGAGTGATGAAATGAGGCCAGCCAAACAAAAATCTGGAAGAAAATCATTTTAGCTAGAGGGTACTACAAAGATAAAAGCTTGGAGGCAGGAATATCTGAGAGACAGAAAAGCAGCCAATGTGTCTGAGGTGGGTAAGATGGAGAGGCAGGCAGGGGCCAGTCATACAGTGCCTTGTCAGTCACAGTGAAGGAGTCTGGATGCTATTTAAATATGCACCAAAGGAAGCCTTTGGGAGGTTTTAAGCTAGACGTAGCATGATCTGATTTATGTATTACAAAGAAAACTCTGGCTCCTGGATGGCGCTTGGATTTGTATTATATTAATTATTATTGCTATTATTACAGGAGACAAAAGTAGAAGCAAAGAGAGTAATTAGAAGCTTTTACACTAACTGGGCAATACGTTATGGTTCTTTCCACTACACAGCTCTTCCTCTCTTGCCTCTAAGTCTTTCCTTGATTTCAGGGGATTTCTTGAGGGAGACAATGTGTATTCTTAGTCTCTGTGCCCTCTGACATGCCCAGCATTATGTCCTGCCCACAGCAGAAGGCTCAGTACGTATTTTTGAGTGAATTATATGGCTCTTTTCATCAAGGCTGAGGAGCACATTTTTAAAAAATATGTATTTGTATTTCTTGTACATAGCATATTGTCTGTCCCATAGTTAAGACTCAATGAACATCTGTTGGAGCGGGGCAAGACCTCACTTCAGATAACCAGTTTACTGAGAGAGATCATTGGATAGGCAGAGGCAGCAAAGAGGGTTTGGGCTTTGCTAGTGTGGAGGGTAGGAGGAAGGCAGGGAAGGTGGAGCATGTTGAGAGAAGAGAGGTGGATAAAGTCACCCAGCTTTGAGCAGGCCAAGGGTAGATTTGGTCTACATCTTTTTTTTTTTTTTTTTTTTTTTGAGATGGAGTCTCGCTCTGTTGCCCAGGCTGGAGTGCAGTAGTGGGATCTCGGCTCACTGCAAGCTCCGCCTCCCGGGTTCACGCCATTCTCCTGCCTCAGCCTCCTGAGTAGCTGGGACTACAGGCGCCCACCACCACACCCAGCTAATTTTTTTGTCTTTTTTAGTAGAGATGGGGTTTCACCATGTTAGCCAGGATGGTCTCGATATCCTGACCTCGTGATCCCCCCGCCTCGGCCTCCCAAAGTACTGGGATTACAGGCGTGAGCCACCGTGCCTGGCCTGGTCTACATTTTAATTTCAGGCTAGCCTGGTTTCATTGATGGTGATGTGATCCCTATGTGTGGGAATAGCTGAAATGGTTTGATCACCATGGGACCATAATCCATTACCCAAAGCCTTCATTAAGCAAATAATTCTGTTCAACCTCACACATAGGCCTACAGGAATTTGCCATCCAGCACCAATACTGATGCTACAAGTCCCAGCAAACACAGGATGGCAGGCCAAATTCAAGCATTCTGGCACTCCTTCTCTTCTGGCTGAGACTGATGTCCTCAGGCCTAATCTCAGGCTGGCAGAGAGTTAAGTGCTGGGCTGAGTATGTGCTTTACTGCATGTGCTTGCATTTGATTCTGTCCAAAAGAGGTCTGTGGACCAGAGGGATGACATTTGGCATCAAGAAAGTAACCCAGGTGTCTGGCTCTTTTTCAGTCCCAAAGCCTTATTCTTTTCCCTCAAGTCTATGCAATCATTTGGAATCCATCACTCATCATCCAGAGGTTTCAGTGCCTTTAGATTAGGGATCTACACCCGTAGCTGATGATCCACTGGACTGCCACACTTGGCACCTGAACAGAGCCAACAGGACTGGTTACAAATTCGTTGTTAATTACTGTGTGTAATTACACTAGACCCAAGTTTGGAGGGAAACACCCTACTCTGTTGTTTTATATATGAATTGTGTATATGTTTTTAAAAGCACACCATTTTTACTTTCTAATTAGGCTATGGGGACTTGGGGTGGAAACTGTCATTATTTAATCATGCTTTTTTCTGGGGAGGGGAGGAGAGGAAAAAATTTTCCTTTTTCTATCAACAATTGCTCTCATTTCTGCATTAACAGGGTGGAAACTTGGTTCCTCCCTCATCCCCTTTAGGCAAAGAGTCCATGGCTCAGATTCATAAAGGTTGTTGATTTTGACTTTGGGTTGCCCTACTCTGTTTTTCCCCACCTTTCATGCTACCTAATAGAATACATAAGTCTTCCTAGCCAACACTCCCTAAGGGTGGGGTAAGAAACACAGCCCATTAAGAAATTTTTTTTAAAGCTTTGAGTAATCTCCTTTTTATATTCACCCAAATAAACCAGGTTGGTGGCATATTCTCCTTTGTTTTTACATCTGAGATGTACTTTAAGTAGTGCCAGAATGAATCACATTGCTTGTGTTCTTGTACCCAGCTGCAAACCATGCCAGGCTCAAGCCCAGGAACACAAGATTGCATGCAAGCAGAGAGGGTCACTGGTGTCTTTTTTTTTTTTTTTTAGATGGAGTCTGGCTCTGTCGCCCAGGCTGGAGTGCAGTGGCCGGATCTCAGCTCACTGCAAGCTCCACCTCCCGGGTTTGCGCCATTCTCCTGCCTCAGCCTCCCGAGTAGCTGGGACTACAGGCGCCCGCCACCTCGCCCGGCTATTTTTTTGTATTCTTTAGTAGAGACGGGGTTTCACTGTGTTAGCCAGGATGGTCTCGATCTCCTGACCTCGTGATCCGCCCGTCTCGGCCTCCCAAAGTGCTGGGATTATAGGCTTGAGCCACCGCGCCCGGCCACTGGTGTCTTATCTACTCCTACTCTGCTAAAAAAATTGCATTTATTTATTTATTTATTTTTGGAGACAGAGTCTCGCTCTGTTGCCCAGGCTGTAGTGCAGTGGCATGATCTCAGCTCACTGAAACCTCTGCCTCCTGAGTTCAAGCAATTCATCTGCCTCAGTCTCCCAAGTAGCTGGGACTACAGGCGCCTGCCACCACGCCTGGCTAATTTTTTTGTATTTTTAGTAAAGACGGGTTTTCACCACGTTGGCCAGGCTGGTCTGGAATTCCTGACCTCAAGTGATCCTCCTGCCTCGGCCTCCCAAAGTGCTGGGATTACAGGTGTGAGCCACGGCTCCCGACCAGAAAATTGCATTTATTATATACTGCCCCGTCCCCATGGAGAACTCTTGGCATTCTAAAATCATTGTTGCCCATCTTTTCCTTCCCATTGAGTCAACATTTCCCCTTTGCCATCCTTTTCTCATTCCTACTTCCTAGCTTTACTATCTCCTATATAACCTGCTGAGCCTCAGTTTCCTCAGGAGTAAAATGGAGATAATAAGAAACACCTGCCTTACCAATGTCACACAGCTATTGAGGATCAAATGAGATAATGGATAGGAAAGTGCTTTATTTCTACAAAAGTAGGCTATTGTCAGTGTCATTTACTTACTGTTCTTCATTAGCTAGCTACATAGTCTAGATTACCTTGTTGTGTTTCAAATGTGGAAGGCTTGCTGTTTCTGGTAAGTTGAGGACCATTTCAAAGCCTCAAGAAAATGATTGGAAATGAATCAATGTGAGAACATTTTCTTGTTGGGTAGTTCATCCAATTTTTATGTATGCTGTTTGTCTTCTTTTCATTTGGATATAGGTTGCCTTCAGCTCCCAGTACTGTGAAATAAGAGGCAATAATTATAAATCCTTTGGAGATTAAGCATTTCCATCCTCATAGCTGCTGCTTAAAATTTGATTTCCCCTTGATTTTCAATAAAAGGAGGATAACAGAATGTTATTCATTCTAATTATAAACCAACAGGAATTCTAGGCCTTACTTTACAAATAGCTGCTTTCATGTCAGAATAATGAGTGTTGAGAGGAAGAGCTCTGAGCCCTTTACTATATTCTTTGTTTTCATTATTTTTATACCTGTAAGGAAGATGGACACATTGAGGGATAGAGACTCCACAGAATTGTTGTCTGAGTTGTGACAGCTTTTCACCTTCTTTTTCATTACCATATGTAACATATTTTCCGCAGGCTTTGTAAAGAAAATAATTTAAGTCTATGTTTACAATTTTCACACTGACTTTAACTTATTTTATTTTTGGTTGGTGTTCACTCTGGGTATTTGAGGGTTTTAAGCTGTCTGCAAAAAGCTGCGATCTTTGTCTCCAAAGAATATTTAAGCCACTTTTGCAGAATCAGAATGTGTTAAGCGAAGCCCATCTTTACATAGGAAAAAGTAAAAGAAACTAATATTAATTGAATGTTCACTACATGCTGGGTCTCATGCCAGGCTCTTTACACATATCATTTTATATAATCCTCATAGCAACTCTATATTGTATGATATTATCTACATTTTTTTCACAAGTAAACTAAAGTGAGCAAGTTACATTATCAGAGTTTAAAGACACCTGTGGTATATCCCTATGAAAAACCTAATTCACTATGTGTTCTGGTCTACGGCATTTACATTTTTGAAACATTTTATCTTTCCAAAATTGTAGTTACTTCCCCCTACCTTGACAGATTCCACTGTTTTTGATTTAAAAAAGAAAGTATCCCCTTCATCTGCAAAGTATAAAGATTTAGTTATATTTGAAAAGTTAGGTGCAAATCTGCAAAAATGCTAAAATAATTTATTCATAATTCAAATGGAAAGGTAAAATAATATATTAGTGCTACTGTATACATAATTTTAAGCTGATTTAACACTTTTCTTAATTACAATTTACATTACATACCTCAATATGCGTTCTGTGGAGTTTTTGTTGTTGTTTGTTTTTTTTAATTCTCTTGAGACAGTCTGTCTCTGTCACCCAGGCTGGAGTGTAGTGGCATGATCTCAGCTTACTGCAGCCTCTGCCTCTTGGGTTCAAGCGATTCTCCTGCCTCAGCCTCCCAAGTATCTGGGAGTACAGGTGCGGGCCACCATACCAGGCTAATTTTTGTATTTTTTTAGTAGAAACGGGGTTTCACCATGTTGGCCAGGTTGGTCTCGTACTCTTGACTTCAAGTGATCTACCCTCCTAGGCCTCCCAGAGTGCTGGGATTACAGGCGTGAGCCACCATGCCAGACCAGCATTCTGTGGTTTTAAAGGACAGAATACAAATAGTACTTATACTTGTCCTTTATATAAAAGGATTCTCTGGCAGGGGGTGGGGAATGAGTTCCTGGTGGCTGGGGAACTAAAACCGTGTACAATGAGGAAAGTGTGCTGAGGAAATACAGAGACCATCTTCTGGTCTGCAGCTTTCATTACCAAAGCTTCATCAGTGCACATAAATGCCTCTCTGCTGGTGGGAAGGTTGTATGGCCTTTGCCCGAGGAGACTCCCGGATGGGATTTGAAGCCTTCTGTAGTTAGGGTTACCTTTTTCAGCCAAATCTAAACCACTTAAAAATAAAATACCGCTCTGAGCACAGGGTGATCACTCCCTAAAGGAAACTTGCAAATAATATGAGCACCAATAAGCGAAAGGGCAGAAAAGCAAATGGAGTCTTTTCAATTGTTCTTTCAAAGGGAGAGAAAACTATCATTCTTTGGACGAATTCTTTACAAATGACATTATATATTTTACATCTCATAAAAGTTCTACAAGGAAGTTATAATTTCCCCAATTGTGTAGATGAGAAGTAGCTAAGAATCGTGTTTAGAGTCATGTGGGGGCCCAGATTCAAACCTAAATTGGTCTGGCTTTTTCCACTTTATCAATAATTTCTTGTTGAAGGAACAATTACCTGGATTTTCTTCACTGAAGAGTTATCAAATACAATAGAACAAGTATCTTTTAAAAAATATGAAAACAAAACATTTCTAGTCAATTGTTGGACTTCTTTTGAAGTTCTGGGTTAGTATCAGGCAGGCCTTTTACTAATGCATTTTATTTCCTTCTGTCTGCCACCAGCTGGAGCTACTGTATAAAAGCCAATCATTTTGAGTTCAAAGTATAACTCTGCAGTATGAAGGTAGACTACTTTTGCTCCTAAACAATTTGAGAGTAAATTGTGAGGAGTTAAAGATTAAGAAATGCAGTGTCATAGGTGGTTAAGTAATTGCTATTGATCACTTACTAGTTATGTGATTTGGGCAAGTTATTTTGACTGTGACTACCAGTTTAGTTATGAAATGGTTACGACTACCAATCTTGTGGGGATCACTGTAGGGAAAATTAAATGTTAAGAAATTAGTAAGGAGCCTACCACATAGTATGTACTCCACATGTGTTCATTAGTATCATTGGCAGTTATTATTACTCATTTTGTTATCAGTATCACAGCCCCAGGGATGCTCAATTCATTGTAATTACAATTCATATTATTACTCATTGTCGTGTGCCTGGCATGTGGCAGGTGCTACTTGACCTCCCATTGCTCAGTGTGTGATTTTTGGGTTTCAGTGTGGTGGACTGTAGGATGTCACCCACACAAGGAGGCATTCGGCTTGGATGTCAAAGGAAAGGAAACTGTGAGAGGCATTTTCGAGGTTGACTGGGTCATTCTGGGTAAGAGCAGTATTTCCCAATATATGTTCTGTAGGATTCTTGTCTCACATGGATCAAATAAGAATGAGAGATATACCATATATATCCCCCACTTCAGGGAGCAACAGTGCATGTAAGTATATTTAAGGCTCTGAAAAATACTGTGAGAATCAACCCTTCTTCTGTTTATGCCTAATCATAAATGATTCCTCCATTTTCTCCATGAAATTAAAAAAGATAATATGTAATATATAAATTTAGATGAACATAGGTATTCATTATTTCATATTATAGAAAAATATGTTGAGAAATATGGCTTTTAACTCAAATTTTGTGTCTTTTTTCCACTCAAATAGTATGAGAAAGACATCAGTGTTTTCCTCCTTATTAGCACAACCTTTGGAGCCATATAATTTTCTGGAGCACTTATTGGCTCACTGGTTTGAGACACAGCAGTTTTTACATGTGTATGATTTGCCACAGCAGATTTTATTTCTAGTTTTTAGTATCCATTTGTATAATATCTGAATTAAAAAATTCATCCTAGTATATTTTTATAATTGTTAGAATAAATGATCTTTAAAAGGTGTTTTCTTTTTTTTAAAAAAAAAAGCAAGTAAAATTGTGAGGTTGTAATGCAGAAATAATTGTGAATTTTGGTTAAATTTACTTGCCTTCTATTTAATGCTTTTTGTCAGGTAACCTCTACTAATTTGACATCAAAAATAGCATTTATTTGGTTAATATGTTCACCCTAAATAATACATTGTTGATAAAGCAATTATAAGAGAGCCCAGTAATACAGGAGCTGGTATAAAAACTGGAATATATGACAATTCTTTCTTTTCTGAGGGATAATTTGAGGAAAACCTTGTCTCATACCTATATTTACATAACCCAGCGTTGTTTGTATGTGAATGTGTATGTGTGTGCTGAAATAACCTGTTTACATGCTAGAAACACCCTCATGGTAATGGTGGCATAGTGGATAATTGTTTTCATCAGGATTTTTCTTGAGAATAGGCTGCTAGCAAGTGCTGTATGTGACAGAAACTTTGGCCAAAAATCTGTATTTATAACCATATCAATTTCTTATATTTTCTTGGTCATTTTAACTTGCTTTTCCCTTAGAATTTAATCAAGTCTTTTAAAAAACTATGGCAGAGTCACTCCCATTCCTGAGACAGTTGGTCAGGAGCTTTACAGAAGGATAGATACTCCATTGAGGTTAGAATGGTGGTGGATTGGCGGTTAGACCACAGAAGAACCCCTGGGGGAAGGTAAAGGCCTGGGGATAAAGACATGGCTCTTTTTATTCTGTCATCCTTCTCTCCTTGTAATCTCAGCACTGATGAACCATTAGAATCTCCATGGAAGGTTTTTAAAAAACACGTGATGTCGCCTGAGGACATTTAAGTCAGAATGTCTGGGAGTGGACCCCAAGATTAGTGTCTCTCAAAGTCTTCTTCAGGCTTGAAAGGGTTAAACCTTCTAGATGATCATCAGTCCTTTTGTGTCTTCCTCCTAAAAATTTGAACAGTAGTGACCTATTAGAAGTCAGGAGTTGGATCTAAACCGAGAAAGCATCTGTGCAATGTACTCTATTTCTTTGTGTAGCTTCTCCCCACTCCCAAGTCACTCCTAATATTTCCATTATAGATTTAGACACAGAAAACCCAGATGAAGAAGCTGCATGCTCCCGATGGGATGGGATGATATTAGTAATGGGAAGTCTTATTTCTGAATTGAATTTGAGTGCTGGGAAAGCATATTGGCTAATGTTTCAGTCCTTTGGTTGAATTTGTGTCTTTGACAACAAATGCTTGTGGTTGAAGTTATACAATTTTCATCTCTTTCCATTTCCCCTCACTGGGGCAAGCTTCCTCTGTGTATTTTTTCCTCTGATGGGAAAGAGCATCTGCAGCTACTTTTCTTCTTAGCCAATAGACTACCTTCTTGTGAGTTATAAAGAGGATAAAATGTGAATCAGAAGCCAAGACTAGCACCCTTCTCCTATGGACATGGTCTATTCAGGAGTTAATTTTAGAGATAAAAATCGGGAACACCAGTTCAATAATAATAATAATAATAATAATACCTTACAACTGTGTACCTTACAAGTTAAAATACCTTTTAAAACACTTTCATATTTGTCCCTTTTCTCTTGAACATTCCAAAGAGATTGACAGGACAAGTACCAATCGCCTCATTTTAAGATTAAGAAACACAGATGCTGTGACGATAAATCAGTTCCCCATGATAACATGGGCAGGGACAGAAGTCGTACTAATAACTGGTTCTTCAGTAATTACCCACCTTGAGCAGCTCTGAAGGTCATAGAGTAGACCAGTGGTTCCCAAACTTGGCTGCTTACTAGAATGGCATGGGAGGATTATGAAATAACACAATTATGCCAACTTGCCTCTGGGGCTCTAATTCAATAAACCTAGGATGGGGCTCAGGGAATCTGTCATTTAAAATAATTTCTTCATAGTTGTTCTGAATTTTGATTAAACATTAGAATTACCTGGCAGGGAGGGGCTTCAGAAAATCCCATTGGAAAATCACTTGAGCCCAGGAGGTTGAGGCTGCAGTGCGCTGTGATCATGCTGCTGCACTTCAGCCTGGGCGACAGAGTGAGACCCTTTTTCAAAAACAAAAACAAAACCCATTTCCCAGATTGTATTCCAGACAAATTAAGTTAGAATCTCTAGTGCTG
Source organism: Papio anubis (assembly GCF_008728515.1). Classification (NCBI taxonomy): domain Eukaryota; kingdom Metazoa; phylum Chordata; class Mammalia; order Primates; family Cercopithecidae; genus Papio; species Papio anubis. Next base: position 86,859,139 of record NC_044987.1, read on the forward strand.
GGACCCAGGCATCAGAGGGTTTTTAAGTATCTCCTGGTGATTTCAGTGTGGAACTAAGGATGAGAAACACTACTATAGAGCTTTACAAACTCTGTTTTTCAGGATTTCAGCACAGCAAGTAGGAAAAGACAAGAGTAGAATTGTCACTTGTCTGGAGTAAGAAGACTAGGATTCAAGTCCTGGCTCTGCCTCTTGGGAATGTCACTTCATCTCTCTGAGTCTCAGTTTTTTATTTCATCAAATGAGGAAAATGAACAGTACATACCTCTCAGGGAGGCCATGAGGGTTAGATGGGATAATGCAGGTGGAATAACCAGGCACCATACAGCCACCAGCTATTCCTGCTATTTCCCAAAGAACTCCATTAAAGATTGTGTGTGTGTGTGTGTGTGTGTGTGTGTATCCCCCTAGATGTTCCCTTTGTTCAAAGTTTCCACCCTCAACCTTACATGGAGTTAGACTTCTAGGGCATGAAACACAGCTCCAAAAGTTTCCACTAATGAAATAAGGTTTGTAAATTAAAGGAATGTCCTTAAGTCTTCTTTTTGCTGTTGCTATTGGCATGTTTAGCCCTCTGAACCTTGGAGTTATGAATCTGCCAGTTTGCTAAATGTATACTCAGAAGGGCAATTTCATTTTCAGAATACAAGAACACTTTAGCTATTACTATTTACCCTCCCCATTGCTCCTTTCTAGCTCTTTGAGCTCCCCTGAATGTGCCCCCAAGCACCTCTTGTTTATTCCCATTCAGCAAATTAAGGAAGGTTCTAGTATGTGTTTCTTATTCAGCAAATGCTGAGTTCACTGGAACTCAGGCCTGCTGGAGAACAAATTAACCCATACTATAAACACCTACTCTCTTGCCTGACAATTTGTACTGGTTAGAACGGAATCTTCTAATATTAGGAATGGTGGTATGAGGATCATTTCATAACCACAAACACAGCAAAAGCAATCATGAAATTATGGATGACTCATTGTCAAAGGAACACTTGGATCATTTTGGGCAACCCCCTAGGTTGATCAAATAAGGAAACTTCTGGACCAAACTCACACTGTGCCATTAGTCTTCTCTGTAATTGATTGTTATTGCCAGATTTGTCTCCACCACATCATACCTATTTTTAAACCTCTCACAATTGCCTTCTCACTAAGTAAAATATTGTTTTTGTGAGCACCTTTCTATTATTTCTTATGTATCTACTTGTTTCTTTCTTAAACTAGACAGTGCATTGAGGACAGAGATTACTTCTTATTTATCCTAAATAAAATAGTACCTGGTGCACAGTAGGTTCTAGTACATACATGTTAAATGTACCATAAATCGTACATTCTTTCCCAATGAAAGGGCTTGTTTCTAACAAGCTAAGGAAACTAAGATTTGCTTTGTATACAACTTCCTCTAGGGTTCCATGAACAAAGAAATTTTGCCATGATGTACACATATATATTTTAGAGAAAGAAAGGAGCGGGGAGGGAAAGGGAATGGAGAGGAGGGGAAGGGAGGGGAGAGGAACAAAAAGAAGGGTGAGAGAGATAATACTAAGTTCATGATACTATTTTAGGTTGTTGGGATACAAAAATGAACAAAACTGCCCAAAATACTTGCTCTCAGAGTTTCCACTCGTGTGTGTGTGTGTGTGTACGCACATGTAATGAGGAAACAGACAAAAACAAAAAAGTAAATAAGTACAATATAATAGTGTTAGATGGTGATCAATGCCATAGAGAAAAATAAGTTAGAGTAAGGGAATAGAGAGAGCTGGATGGAGTGGGCTATTGGATTTTCAAATGGAGTGGACAGGGAAGGCCTCACTGTGAAGATGAAACTTGAGCAAAAACTTAAAGGAGGTGAGGCTGAGAGTCTTGAAGCTATTTGGATGAAGAATATTCCAGGTGGGAGAAATAGGAAGTGTAAAGTCTCTGAGGTGAGAGAGAAATTCAGGAGTTCCCGGGTTGACGCAGGCAGTTGGCCTGGAGTGGAGCAGTGGGGGTTAAAGTGTAGGATAAGAAATCACGGGGGGTGGCGGGACAGCTGAGTGGCAGTGTTGGGAGAGCTTTGGAGGGACCTGTTAAGTCATTGTAAAGATCAGCTTTTACTCTGACTGAGATGGGAAGCCATTGAGGAATTTGATTTGATTTAAGGTTGAAAGGGTTATTTTTGCTGCCAGGATAAAAATGGTGGGTGGGAAAGTGAAGAGGGAAACAAGAAAATCAGTTAGGAAATTATGGTAACAAGACAGGTATCTCAGACCATGATAACAGAAGAGGAAATAGTGTATGTGAAAGAATCTGAATAGATGTTGAAGACAGAACTAATAGAATTAACTCTCAGATCGATCATGAGTCATGGGAAAGAGTGAAAAATTATCCCAAGTTGTTTGATCTCAATAGCTCAGTGGATGGATGGAGTTGCCAGCAATTGAGAAAGGGATTCCTAAAGAAGAGGTTTCGAGGTAAAGGGGAAGATGATCTATCTACCTATCTCTTTCTCTTTCTGTAGCTATTTATCTATTTATCTGTCTGTGTCTATCTATCTAATCAGCTGTTTTATATATGAGGTATTAAAACTCAAGATGTTAGGTATCTGGCTGAAGATCTCATAGCTAACATGAGTGATGTTGGGTTTGAAGTGAAGTATTATGGTATAGACTTCAAAATCCCTACTTTCCCTATCCTACCAGACCTTTTCCCCATGTCATTGCTTTTAATCTTCACAACAGCTTTTATCCACATTTTAAAATTTAAAAAACCCTAAAATTTAGAATGTTTACATAATTGGCCTAAGTCATGCAGCTAATAAGTGAGACAGCAGAGATTCAAACTTGGTTTCTGACTTCAAAATTTATATTATTTTTTTTCACTTTTATTTTAGGTTCAGGGGTACATGTGCAGGTTTGTTATATAGGTAAATTGTATGTCACAGGGGTTTGGTGTGCAGATTATTTTGTCATCAAGCATAGTACCAAATAGGTAGTTTTTTATTCTTACCCTCCTCCCACTCTCTACCTTCAAGGAGCCCCAGTGTCTGTTGTTCCCTTTTTTGTGTCTATACGTACTCAGTGTTTAGCTCCCACTTATAAGTGAGAACATGCTGTATTGATTTTCTGTTCTTGTGTTAGTTTGCGTAGGCTAAAGGCCTCCAGCTCCATCGATATTATACTGTAAAAGACATGATATTGTGCTTTTTATGGTTACATAGTATTCTATGGTATATATGTACCATATTTTCTTTATCTGTTCAACGATTGCTGGGCATTTAGGTTGATTCCATGTCTTTGCTATTGTGAATAGTGCTGCAATGAACATATGCATGCTTGTGTCTTTATGGTAGAACAATTCACATTCTTTCAGGTATATAAGTAATAACAGGATTTGCTGGGTCAAGTGGTAATTTTGTTTTAAGTTCTTTGAGAAATTGCCAAACTGCTTTCCATATGGCTCAACTAATTTACATTCCCACCGGCAGTATGTAAGCATTCCGTTTTCTTTACAACCTCGTCAGCATCTGTTATTTTTTGACTTTTTAATCATAGCCATTCTGACTGGGTGAGATGGTATCTCACTGTGGTTTTGAATTGCATTTCTCTAATGATTAGTGATGTTGAGCCTTTTTTCACATGCTTGTTGACTGCATTTATGTCTTCTTTTGAAAAGTGTCTATTCATGTTCTTTGCCCACTCTGTGGGCTTTTTGTTTGTGGGGTTGTTTTTTGCTTGTAAATTTGTTTGAGTTCCTTATAGATTCTGGACTTTATTGTCAGATGCATAGTTTGTGAATATTTTCTCCCATTCTGTAGGTTGTCTGTTTACTCTGTTGATAGTTTCTTTTGCTGTGCAGAAGCTTTTTAGTTTAATTAGGTTCCATTTGTCAATTTTTGCTTTCGTTGGTATTGCTTTTGGCATTTTTGTCATGAAATCTTTGCCTGCTCCTATGTCAAGAATGGTGTTGCTTAGGTTGTCTTCTAGGGTTTTTACAGTTTTGGGTTTTACATTTAAGTCTTTATTCCACATTGAGTTGATTTTTGTATATGGTTTAAGGAAGGGGTGTAATTGCAAACTTCTGCATGTGGCTGGCCAGTTATCCCAGCACCATTTACTGAATAGGGAATCCTTTCCCCATTACTTGTTTTTGTTGATTTTGTTGAAGATCAGATAGTTGTAGGTGTGTGGCATAATTTATAGGCTCTCTATTCCATTCCATTTTTCTATATATGTCTGTTTTTGTACCAGTACCATGCTATTTTGGTTACTGTAGGCTTGTAGTATAATTTGAAGTTACATAGTGTGATGCTTGTTGTTTTGTTCTTTTTGCTTAGGATTGCTTTGGTTATTTGGGCTCTTTTTTGGTTCTATATGGATTTTAGAATAGTTTTTCTCATTCTGTGAAGAATGTTATAGGTAGTTTGTAGGAATAGCATTGAATCTATAAATTGCTTTGGGCAGTATGGCCATTTTAATATTGATTCGTCCTATCCATAAGCATGGAATGTTTTTCCATTTATTTGTGTAAACTCTCATTTCTTTGAGCAGTGTTTTGTAGTTCTCCTTGCAGAGATCTTTCACCTCCCTGGTTAGCTGTATTCCTAGGTGTTTATTCTTTTTATGCCTGTTGTGAATGGAACTGCATTCTTCGTGTGGCTCTCAGTTTACATGTTCTTGGTGTATAGGAATGCTGCTGATTTTTGTACCTTGATTTTGTATCCTGAAACTTTGCTGAAGTTGTTTATCAGATCTAGGAGCTTTTGGGCAGAGACTATGAGGTTTTCTAAGTATAGAATCATATTGTCTGCAAACAGGAATAGTTTGACTTCTTCTGTTTCTATTTGGATGCCTTTTTTTTCTTTTTCTTTTCTCTTTCTTTCTTTCTTTTTTTTTTGGGACAGAGTTTCACTCTTGTTGCCCAGGCTGAAGTGCAATGAATGGTGCAATGTTGGCTCACTGTAACCCCCACCTGCCAGCTACAAGTGATTCTCCTGCCTCAGCATCACAAGTAGCTGAGATTACAGGCATGCACCACCAGACCCAGCTAATTTTGTATTTTTAGTAGAGATTGGGTTTCACCATGTTGGTCAGGCTGGTCTCGAGCTCCTGACCTCAAGTGATCCACCCATCTTGACCTCCCAAAGTGTTGGGATTACAGTTGTGAGCCACCGCACCTGACCTGGATGCCTTTTATTTCTTTCTGTTGCCTGATTGTTCTGGTTAGGACTTCCAGTACTATGTTGAATAGGAGTGATGAGAGAGGGCATCCTTGTCTTGTTCCAGTTTTCAAGGGGTATGCTTCCAGTTTTTGCCTATTCAGTATGATATTGGTTTGGATTTTTCATAGCTGACTCATTATTTTTACATATGTTCCTCCAATGCTTAATTTGTTGAAGGATTTTAACATGAAGAGATGTTGAATTTTATTGAAAACCTTTTCTATATTTATTGAGATGATCATGTGGTTTCTGTTTTTAGTTCCGTTTAGGTAGTGAATCACATTTATTGATTTGCATATATTGAACCAACCTTGCATCCCAGAGATAAGGTCTATTTGATTGTGGCAGATTAGCTTTTTGATGGGTTGCTGGGTTTGCTTTGCCAGTATTTTGTTGAGGATTTTTGCATCTATGTCCCTTAAGGATATTGGCCTGAAGTTTTCTTTTTTAGTTGTGTCTCTGCCAGGTTTGGGTATCAGGATGATACTGACCTCACTTAGAGAGGAGTACCTCCTCCTCAATTTTTTGGAATAGTTTCAGTAGGAATGGTACTAGGTCTTCTTTATACATCTGGTAGAATTTGGCTGTGAATCTGTCTGGTCCTGAGCTTTTTCTGGTTGGTCAGCTTTCTTTCTATGAAACTGTCCCACCTATTATTTATGCCTTTCAAAAAGGTGGTAAAGATTACATGTATGTAACACACCCAGCATATACAACGTCTGGTGCATAGTATATTTAAATTAAATGATAGCTATTACAGATTAATGTAGATCTCATTTGTGTATATTGTGCTTCTACGTAACGGAACTATAAATTCATTAAAATATGAGACTTAATTGTTTTGTGGTCTCAAGGACATCAGAAATATTTATTATTTATTGAGTATGTACAACTACTATATTTCCATAATAATTAGAAATAATAACTTTTTAAAAAACAAAGACGATAGCAACCACAAAAATCATTTATTGAGTGAATCACGTTGGGTACAAATGAGTATATTGTAAAAAGTGTACCATCAACACACCTACAATGTTTATCAGTATTTCCTAGTAGAAGAAACATGAAAGTAGGAGCAGGTAGAACTAAAGAATGCTAGTGTACACAGGGCCATCAGATGCCTTTTAGTAAAAGAGGTCTAGAGCCTTGCAGGAGAGCTTCCCACCCTGTGCAGAGAATGTGTTGCCTATTCTTTGCTTTCTGAAAACTCTTGCCTATTACCACTCTGTGATTAATTCTGTACTAGGCTGTCTAGAGCTTTCACATTTGGGATCATTTTGTTACCCTCTCTCAAATAATTTGATGGGTTCATTATGTCACAAATATCAAATATCTTACATGCAAATGTAAATCCGATGCACCCTCAACTCCAGGCCTGAGTATTTTTTTCTACCACACAAAGTTTTTTGCAAAAATTTAAAAAATTGATAGCATTAAATGGTTACCTGAGAAAAGAAGTCCTCAAATCCTTCACTTTAAACAACTAGAAAAATAAAACGAAAATAAACCCAAACAAGCAGACATAAGAATATAACAAAGACAAGAGTGGAGAGCAATGAAATTAAAACCAGAAAAACAATGGGAAAAAAATCGATAAAAACAAAAGCTGATTTTTTGACATTAATGACATTAGCAAAACTGACCAAAAAAAGAGATAAGCCATGAATTACCAATATCAAGAATGAAAGAGGGGGTACCACTATTCCATAAACATTAAATAGATAATAAGGGAATACTAAGAACAACTCTATAGACATAGATTTGAAAACCTAGAAGAAATTAAATTTATATTAATTAAACTTAACTTTCAGTTAAAAGTTTCCAAAAAAGCAACCTTCTAACTCAGATGGTTGCACTGGCAAATTCTACCGATTATTTGTGGAAAATTAATACCAATTCCATACAATCTCTTCCAGAAATAAGAAGACATGAGAACACTCTCAATTTATGAGGCCAGCATTACCCTGATGCAAAAGACAGCGTAAGAAAAACAATCTTTTAAACACAACCAAATATACTTCATTAACATAAATGCAAAAATCTTCAGTAAAACATTAACAAACTGAATCCTTAAACATAAAAACAATAATATACCATGACCAAATAGAGATTGTAGTGGGAATATAAGACTGGTTCAATACTGGAGAATTTTTCATTGTAGTCCACCATATTAACAGTCTAAAGAAGAAAAATCACATGATCATATCAATTGTTGCAGGAAAAGTATTTGACAAAATTCAACATTCATTCATGATAAAGACTCTCTGCAAACTAGAAATGGAAACTTTCTCAACCCGATAAAAGGCATATACAAAAGCTAACATCATTCTTAATGGTGAAAGACTGAATGCTTTTTCCCTCAATTTAGGAATAAGGCAAGGATATTGATACTTTTTGTTTCTCTGTCCCCACCTAAATGTCACCTTGAATTGTAGTTCCCATAATCCCCATGTGTCATGGGAGGGACCCAGTGGGAGGTAATTTAATCATGGAGGTGGTTACCCTCATGTTGTTCTTGTGATAGTGAGTGAGTTCTCATGAGATCTGATGGTTTTATACGGCGATTTTTTCCGTTTTGCTCAGCACTTCTCCTTCCTGCCATCGTGTGAAGAAGGATGAGTTTGCTTCCCCTTCTGCCGTAATTATAAGTTTCATGAGGCCTCCTCAGCCCTGCGGAACTGTGAGTCAATTAAACCTCTTTCCTTTATAAATTACCCAGTCTTGGTTATGTTTTTATTAGCAGCATGAGAACGGACTAATACAGATATCTACTCCCATCATTCAACAAATATTTTACTGGGTGCCCTTTCCAGTTAATAAGGTTAAGAAATTAAATAAAAGGCAGGCAGATTTTCAGGTGACATGATTGTCTATGACAAAAATTTCAAGGAATTCATAAACAAATTCCAAGTACTAAAAAGTGAGTTTAATGAGATTACGGGGTACAAGGTTCAACACACAAGAATCAAATGTATTTCTTTATACTAGCAATGAATAATTGGCAACTAAACAATTTTTTAAAAATTTACATTAGCTCCAAAAAATGAAACATATAGGTACAAGTGTAACAAAGCATGAACAGGGTCTGTATGCTGAAAATTACAAAATCTTAGTAAAATAAAGAAAAAAAGACCTACATAAATGGAGAGATAATACTATTTTATGGATTGAAAGAATTAACATAGAAAAAATGTAATTTGACTGGGCGTGGTGGCTCATGCCTATAATCCCAGCACTTTGGGAGGCCGAGGTGGGTGTATCACCTGAGGTCAGGAGTTCGAGATCAGCCTGACCAACATGGAGAAACCCTGTCTCTACTAAAAATACAAAATCGCCAGGCATGGTGGCTCATGACTGTAATCCCAGCTAGGGAGGCTGAGGCAGGAGAATCACTTGAACCCAGGAGGCAGAGGTTGCAGTGAGCTGAGATCGCGCCATTGCACTCCAGCCTGGACAACAAGAGCGAAACTTGGTCTCATAAAAAAAAAAGAAAGAAAAGAAAGATGTCACTCTGCCTAAATTGATCTATAGATTTAATGTAATTCCAAGCAAACCTCAGGAGTATTTTTACAGATCCAGACAAGCCGATTCTAAAATTTATATGGAAAGTCGAGGGAACTGTAATAACCAAAACAATTTTGAAACAGAGTAGTAAAGTTGGAGAAATCACACTATCAGATTTTAAGATTTAATATAAAGCTGTAGCAATCAATTCAGTGTGTATTGACAAAAGGATAGACACATAGATCAATGGAACAGAGAAGCTGGAAACAGACCCACACAAATATATTCTAGATACTTTTCATAAAGTTGCAAAAGTAATTTCATAAAGGAATGATAGCCATTCAACAAATGGTGTTGGAACAGCCAGACAACCATGTGCAAAAAAATGAACCTGCATCTTAATTTCAAATCTTACATAAGAATTAACTAAAAGATTTACATGTAAAATACAAAATTATAAAAATTTAAAGGAAAAAGTTGAGAAAAACTGGCCTGGAGTTAGACAAAGAGTTATTAGACATGATACCAAGAACACAATCATGAAAGAAAAGATTTATGTATTGGATTTCAACAAAATGAAATTTTTTTGCTCTATCAAAGACACTGTATAAGAATGAAAAGACATGATACAGACTGGGATAAAATATTTGCAAATCACATATCCAATAAAGGACTTGTATCTGGAACACAAAAAAACTCTCATAACTCAACCATAAGAAAAGAAACTACCCACATTAAAGAAAGTACTGCGTTCATCAACTAGAAGTCTCAACATAGTAAAGATTCAGTTCTCCTCAAATTGATTCATAGATTCAACTCAATTCAAATCAAAATCCCAACAGGAATTTTTGTAGGTATATAAAGCTGATTCTAGAATTTATATGAAAAGACCATATAGCATAGGGACAATAGTTAAAAATACTGTATTGTATACTTGCAATCTGCTAAGAAGATAGATCTTAAATCTCCTCACTATACACATACACAAATAGTAACTGTAGAGGTAATAGATGTGTTAATTATAGGGAATGTGGTAATTATTTAATAATGTATACATATATCAAAACATCAAGTTGTATACCTTAAATATATGCTTTTTTTCATGTCAGTGATAGTTTAATAAAACTGTTAAAAAATAGAAAATAAAAATAGCTTATGTGAAAGACAAAGGAACTAAAATATCACAAACGATTTGGGCAAAAGGAATGCAAATAAGCAAACAATTAACAAATGTTCATTTGCTATTCAGAAAATGCAAGTTAAAACCACTATGAGGTACCATGGCATGTCTGTTAGCATAGCTGAAATAAAAAAATATTGACAAGGGCTGGTAGGGATGTGGAGCAACTGGAACTTGTATACATTGCTGGTAACAAAATGAAAAACAATCACTCTGGATAACAGTTTGGCAGTCTCTTGTAAAACTAAACAAACACTTTCCATATGACCCAGCAATCCCATTTCTAGGTACTTGTCGTAAATAAATGAAAACATGTTCACACAAAAACCTGTACGTACGTGAATGTTTATAGCAGCTCTATTCATAATCACCCAAAATGGAAATACCTAAATGTCCTTCAACAAGTGAATGTATAAACAATCTCTGTTACATTTATCCAACGGAATACTACTCAGCAATAAAAGGAACTATTTGTGCACAGAACAACTTGGATGAATCTTAAAGGTATTATAGTAGTTGGAAGAAGCCAGTTTCATGAGGTTGCATACTGTATAATTAATTCCATTCATATGCCATTCTCTAAAAGACAGAACTGTAATGACAGGGAAAAGATCAGTCATTTCCAGGGATTAGGAATAGAGAAAGGGTATGACTACAAAAGGGATAACAAGAGAATTTGTCTTTTGGTTATATGGAACTCTTCTGTATCATTATTGTGGAGGTAGTTACAGAAACCTATATATGTGTTAAACGCTAAAATTGGACACAAAAAAGTCAGTTATGTTGTATGGTAATCTAAAAATAAAATATTTACTTGAATTTTTGGTGCTGAAGAACTTGATTTGTATCTTAAAATGAGACTTTCCAAAATTTGGTTGCATTTGCTCCCTGGGTTGTCTGTACTCATCTATCACCAGCACAGAGACAGAGAGAGAAAGAGGGAGAAAGAAAGTTGATTAGTTTATATACTCATACACACTAATGAAGTTGGAAAATCTTTCGGGTGAAATATAATGATTTTGTGGGATGATTTATGCCTTAAGGTATATATGGAATATTTGTTATAGATGTATCTAAAATCCAGGTAAGGATGGGGAATTCTATTTAGAAAATAAGAGATGTAGATGAAAGAGAATACATAGGGTGAGAAAAAAAACTGAGAATGGCAGTCAAGGATACTGATATTTGAGGGAAAATGAGAAAAGGAACTCATAGAGGAAACGGAAACGAGTGTGGGAAGAGAAACAGAGCATTGAAGAAAAGAAGAAGGCCATGGAGGCTGTAATAGTTCATTCTCATGCTGCTATGAAGAACTGCCCGAGACTGGGTAAACTATGAAGGAAAGAGGTTTAATTGACTCACAGTTCTACAGCGCGGGAGAGGCCTCAGGAAGCTTACAATCATGGCAGAAGGGGAAGCAAACACATCCTTCTTCACATGGCGGCAGGAAGGAGAAGAATGAGAGCCAAGTAATGGGAGATCCCCTTATAAAACCATCAGATCTCCTGAGAACTTACTTTCAGGAGAATACCATGGGGAAGCTGCCCCCATGAATCAATTATCTCCCACCAGGCCCCTCCCACCAGATGAGGGGATTATGGGAACTATAATTCAAGATGAGATTTGGATGGGGACACAGCCAAACCATATCAGAGGCCAAGAAAGTTGCAAAAGAAGAGTCAGCACTCTCCAATGGCATGGAGAAGTTGAGTAAGATGAGGTTTGAAAAGTCCTCAGTGTGTTTTTCCAATAGAACATCTGTTCTCAACCTTTTTGCCACCAAGGACTGGTTTTGTGGAATATAATTTTTCCATGGAGGTGAGGGGAAGGGATGGTTTCGGGATGAAACTGTTCCACGTAAGATCATCAGGCATTATTTAGATTCTCAGGAGTAGACAACCTAGATCTCCCACATGTACATTTCACAAGAGTTCACACTTCTATGAGAATCTAATGCCCAGCTGATCTGACAGGAGGAAGAGCTCAGGCAGTAATGCTTGCTGGCCCACTGCTCACCTCATGCTGTGTGTCTCGATTTTTAACAGGCCATGGACCAGTACCTGTCAGTGGCCCAGGGATTGGGGACCCCTGCTCTAGAAGGTCATTGGTAATGTTGCAAAAGCACTTTTAGGACCGATGTGGGGGTAAGAATCTTAGGGACATAGCCTTAGAAATACATGAGAGGTAAGGAAGTGCCCTTATAAAGCTTTGGCTTACCTGTATTTAGATTCTTGAATAAAGTTTTGGTGGGAAAATTACTCTTATGTCAAATCATTAGGCCAAGCTAAGTAAGAATTTTGGTGAAATTTTGCATTTCTGGCAAAACTTAAAGCCAAGTAATAGTGGCCTGTACTTAAGCTTTAGACGTAATCTTTTTATTTTTTTTATTGGGTAGTACTCAAAATTAGTAAGTCAGTTCAACACTGGCTAAGCACCTACAGTGTTGCCGACGGTGAAAAGTATACAAACATGTACAAAAAATAAGAACCAAATTTATTTAACCTAACCTTCTCATTTTAAAGATAAAGAAACTGAGACTCAGGAAGGAAATAACTTGACCAAGGACATGCTTTATCTGCCTCCCTACTCTCCCATTGCCATATTTTGCTAGTTCCCCAATTTTTCCCTTTACATAAGCTACTCTCCACCACAAATATAGTACATATGCAGAAGATACTCATAACTATATGGCTAGTCCATTTCCAAATGTATTCATGTAGTTTGTTGAATCAGAATTTTTTTTTTTTTTTTTTTTGAGACAGAGTCTCGCTCTGTCACGCAGGCTGGAGTGCAGTGGTAAAATCTCCGCTCACTGAAACCTCTGCTTCCTGGGTTCAAGCGATCCTTGTGCCTCAGCCTCCTGAGTAGCTGGGATTACAGGCATACGCCACCACGCCCAGCTAGTTTTTTTATTTATAGTAGAGACAGGGTTTCACCATGTTGGCCAGGCTGGTCTTGAACCCCTGACCTCAAGTAATCTGCCCACCTTGGCCTCCCAAAGTGTTGGGATTACAGAAATGAGCCACCACACCTGGCCTTGAATCAGATATTTATAAGAAAAGAGATAATACCAACCTAGGCAGTAGCCGGCAACAAATTCAGTGCGCAGAGGGTATGATTGCAAATGGTTGCGTAAAGGAAGAAGAGGTATTAGGAAACAGACTGTCTTTTGAAAACAAAACAAGAGCTTTGGCAGGAAAATATTGGGGTAGATAGGTGCATATTAACAGATATTTGACTCTCTCCCTACCTGGGGATTATTCTTCTAGAATTCTTTGCTAAAACTCTAAAGGATTCTTGGTTTGCTCTAATGAGACAGGCAGTTTCTTTACCATAATTCCAGTTAGTGTTTTGAGGGAACCTGGAGTAGGACAATATGACTGGAGTTTCCCTCCAAGATGAATTGGAGAGGAAGAGTGGATGGCCTTTAAAACAAGACTAAATTTAGAAGCACAGTGAGTAAGCATGTTCATGCTCAGGTTTGGTGGGTGAATGTCTGCTTGAGTTCCTTCAGTTACTTATGGGGTGTGTAACCTTAAAAAAGTATATTGACCTCTTTAAGACTCAGTTTTCACCTCTGTAAAATGGGTTCCTTGTGAGTATGAAAGATATATGATGTACCTAGTGCAGTGCCAGACTTATTAAACAAAATACTTAATATTAGATTTTAATTTTATGATTAATTAGAAATGTGTTTCTATTCTGTAGGAAATGTCCAAAGACACTGCAAGCCAACATTTTCAGACAGAAATAGTTCCTGTCTTTAGTAAATTGATCTTTATATGGCTTCAGCTGGCATGACTAGGCCCCTCGATAGGAATTGCAAAGATATTTAGAGTTGAATGCAAAGCCTGAGCTCAAATGTGATAAATGATGAAGCACTACTAAAGATATAAATGGATAGGCACCCTACACCAGGGGACTGGTGGGTGGGAGTGGAGGCATTATTTATCAAGTGGCATCAATGTACACAGCTGACTGTGTCTGTGTGAGGAGAGGAGATGGCAGTTACTGTTGCAAAAGGGACCTGGAAACGGACAGCAGCATGAGCACTGCTGATCAGGTTTCTTTAGGAGGATGAGGGGATTATAATGTCCTGAGAGATTACTGAAGCTTAGAAAGAGGAAGTAGTAGAATCACATCTTCCTGCCCCTGAGAAATTATGCTGCTGGATACCATGTTTCCAGTGCTTCTTATTTTATCCATTCCTTTAAAAATTATTTTAAAATAAAGATGAAAACATAGGTGAAAAAATGTCTAACTTGTTTGTTTATTGTAGATTTACTCTTGGATTCCAAACGAAAGAGGCAATGGCACAGGGGGTGCTGTTTATATTCCTTTCATCAATCATTGCTGCAACTTAGATATTTAGTATACTTATGCCTCTACACAGATACATATGGTCAAAAGATATGCTGTAAAATTCATTTATGAGGACTCACAGTTGCACCTCTCAGAAAAATTTCTGCTCCAGTCATTAAAAAAATTTTTTATAGGCTTGTAATTCAGTTACCTCTTCCCTGGAAGTAAAATTCCAGGGTAGACCAGAAAACTCACTAACGAGTCCCAGTGGTCTTCAACCTTGGCTGCATGCAAAATCAGCTGTAAACTTAAAAAAAAAAAAAAAAAAAAAAAAAAAAAACCGAAAAAGTCTGTGCCTGGCCTGGGTCCCATTCCAGAGCATTTAAGTTAGACTCTCTAAAAGTAATTGTCTCCAATTTACTCTATAAAAATTTAAGATTTTAAAAAACCAGGCCAGGCACGGTGGCTCATGCCTGTAATCCCAGCACTTTCGGAGGCCAAGGTGGGCAGATCACTTCAGGTCATGAGTTCGAGACCAGCCTGGCCAACATGGTGAAACACCGTCTCTACTAAAAATCCAAAAATCAGCGAGGCGTGGTGGTGCATGCCTGTAATCACAGCTACTTCAGAGACTGAGGCATGGGAATCACTTGAACCTGGGATGCAGAGGTTGCAGTGAGCTGAGATCCTACCACTGTGCTCCAGCCTGGGTGATAGAGTGAGACTCCATCTCAAAAAATAATAATAAAAATAAAATCCAAGTTGGCACAATATTTTTAGCTCTTGTAACAAAATTCTTGACTTAATGAATCTTCTGTGAATAACTTTGGGAGTACTAAAACTTTGTAAACTCTGACCCAGCATATCCATCCTGAGAAACAGAGCAGGAGGAAATGGTCATGGATGCATGCAAAAATGTATCAATCTTGAGTCATTACAACAATACTTTTAATAATAAAAATCAGAAGCATTATAAATGTGCAATAAGAGGAGATTTTTCTTTCAACCATGGTACATCCATTTAGTGGACTACTTTCCAGCCATTAAAAATAATGTAAGAGAAAAATTTAATACATATAACATGCATGCAATTCATAAAGAGAAGAGAAGGATATTATTCAAGTATGGTGAGATAGACTTCTTTGGGAAAAATCGATTTGAATAGAAAAAAGACCAAATGAATATATTCCAAAATAGTAATATTTATTATAAAGAAATAGCATGATAAATGTGATGATTTTTACACTCTTCCTTGGGCCTCATATTATTTATCAGATTTTCTATGCTAAGCATGAATTATTTTTATAAAGAGAACAATGCTATTAAATTAAAAGCAATTATAGAACTCTAAAACTCTAAAGATTTATATTAAAATATTACTCTGTGGAGCTGCCCACTTCATATGTTTAAAGTAACTGATGCACATTTTGCATATGCTACCTGTGTGAATAGAGTCCATAAGTAAAATAGCCTTATAAAAACACTCTTGATTTTTGTGTGAAAGTAACCATAGGTGAGTCCTTGTTCAATGTATGACTTTGATTTAGGAAGTGGAGTCTGGAACAACTGGCTTAATTTGACAAAGATAGAGGAAGATGAAATTGTATGCTCTGTGATTGGTTTTTGCAGTTGTTCTGAACTAATAGGTTGCTTTCTTCCTTAATGTTTTATAATGAGGAACAGCTGCTATGAGCTGTGCAGGAGGCTTTTTTTTCCCTCCTCTCAACCTTCCATCTCCTGGAGTTAAATCAATCTCTGTAATTCAAGAATTGGTGAAATAGACAAGGAAGTGGGCTGGCAAATTTATATATTCTGCTTTAAAATGTTTAAGTATCATGTGGAAGAACTAGACTGTTGTGACATAGTGGAATAACATTTACATTTTCCTAAAAAATGTCTTTCAACATTTATCGTTAGACCTGGAGAACACAATATTATTACTTAATTGG
Source organism: Papio anubis (assembly GCF_008728515.1). NCBI lineage: Eukaryota > Metazoa > Chordata > Mammalia > Primates > Cercopithecidae > Papio > Papio anubis. The sequence continues at coordinate 86,875,277 of NC_044987.1, forward strand.
GCATTCGATGTAAACCACAAAAGTGAGCAGACTCACTTCTCCGTCAAGTTAATTGGAGTTCAGATCAACCAAGAAGCTAAAGATGAGTTCAAGACTACACTGTTTGAAGATATATCATTATCCCTTGTGAAAGAGTAGATGAGGTGTGGTTGATCTTAGTAACTTCGTGGACTGAAAGGAGAAAAAAAAAAATTAATTAATCTCATTCCTTGAGTATATTTCCTAGTTGTTTTGTATATGTCTTGATGGGTTTGTTCCCAAACTGAACTGAACCAGAAAGCCCCTATGACACCTCTCTCCAAGGGAAAGACGCACCTAGAAGGAGCTGGGCCTCTGGTGACAGCTGGAGGAGTCACTCTGAAGCCTCACCTCCCACATCACTGTCATCTCTAATAGTGGAGACTGGTTGAACTTCGGAAAGGGAAAAATCAATGACTGAAGATGAGCCTTGGTGAGTGTATTAGTCAGGGTTCTCCAGAGAACCAGAACCAATTGGCCTATGTGATTATGGAGGCCCAGAAGATCCATGATCGTTTCTCTGCAAACTGGAGAACCAGAAAAGCCAGTGGTGTAGTTTGGTCCATGTCCAAAGGCCTGAGAACCAGGATGAGGTGGCTGATGCTAGTCCTGGAGTCTGAAGACCTGAGAATCAGGAGGTCTGATGTCAAAGGGCAAGAGAAAATGGATATCCCAGCTAAAGAAAAGGGCAAATTCTTCCTTTCTCCACCTTTTAGTTCTATTTGGGCCCTCAACAGATTGGGAACCCTAATGGGGGTGATTATTCTTACCCTGTGAGGTAAGAATTAGTTAAAGTGATTATTCTTACCCTGTCTATCAATTCAAATGCTAATCTCTCCTGGAAACACTCTCACAGACTCACCCAGAAATAATGTTTTACCAACTATCTTGGCATCCTTTAGCCCAAGTTAACACATAAAATTAATCATCACAAGTTCATTAACCCCTTGTCAACTCCGCACTTATGCATATATCCTTAAACCATACTTAATCTCCAAGTAAATAAAATAACAAGGTCAAAATCCATGTAACATCATACAACTAACCTGTATGCAACCAAAAATAAACTAATCCTTTCCCTCAAAGAGGAGGTAAAATCCTTGAGTGATGTTTACTCTTCTCCTGGAATCCTGTAACTTAAATACTATGATGTAAAATTAACACTATTTAAATATGGATGTAAAGTCATTTGTTACTATGATAAGGGAATAGGAAAGAATACAAAGATACTTGCTTTACACATACACACATGCACAAATATATTTATAACAGAAGAATATATGCAGGACAATTACAGTTCTCATTTTTGTAAATGGTTACATGGTTGTAGCTGATATTTATAAGGACCTTCTTCTACTGCCATTCTGTATTCTCATTGCTTTCAGCAAGCACCTCAGCTGGTTGTGGTTCTTTACCACAGGATAAAGGTGACCCAAACCTTTATTCCTTAAGGGTCTGGGCCATTCATAGTTTTGCCTGAACTGGGTTGTTGTAGTTCCTATTGACCTTAATCACAGGACATGGCAATACTAAGAAACTCTTTAAGAAATCTGTAATCTACACATAGTCTTCTTTACCTCCATTGTGTTGGAGTAGTTCAATTTCCCCTTGGTAGTTTGGATCAATCACCCCAGCCAACACTGTAACTCCCTTCTTTGCTTGTTGACATAGAGGCATTAGGAGCCCAACATGGTTGGGTGGCAGTCTTAACTTCCAGTTCAATGGAATCGTTGTTGTATCTCCTGGTGGAAGCATTCTTCCCTCTAGAACTATGACCTCTAGGCCAGTAGAGCATAAAGTCATGGAAACAAGAAGCAAAAATTTTGCCATTGTGTCTCTAGGGGTAATAGTGAATGTTGCCACAACCATTTTTACCCCTTGATTCCTAGACCTGTGATTCTGGCTATGGGAGAAACAGCACCATATATAGGTTGCTGATTCAAAGTATATAGCGCCTTATGGAGGACCTTGCCCAAGCACTGCACCTAACTGGAGCTGTAACTGAGTCTCAAAAGGCCATTCCACCATTTTATCAAGACAGCTGCTTCAGGATGGTAGGGAACAAGGTCAGACCAGTGAATTCCCTGAGTATGGGCCCATTGCTGCAATTCTTTTGCTGTGATCAGAAGTAATGCTGTGTAGAATACCATGATGGTGGATAAGGCATTTTGTAAATCCATGGACAGTAGTTTTGTGTGCAGGGAAGGAAAATCCATGTGCACTGTTGTCTATTCCAGTAAGGACAAAATGCTGCTCCTTTCATGGTAGAAGTGGTTCAGTGTAATGAATCTGCCACCAGGTAGCTGGCTAATCACCCTGGAGAATGGTGCCATACTGGAGGCTCTGTGTTGGTCCCTACTGCTGACACATCAGGCACTTAGCACTGGTCATAACAAGGTCAGCGTAGGTGAGTGGAAGTCCATGTTGCTAAGTTCATTCATGACCTCCATCCCTGCCACCTTGTCCACTTTGTTCATGAGCCCACTGTGTGATGACAGGGGTAGCTAGGGAAAGAGGCTGATTAGTATCCACAGAACAGGTTGTCGTATTCACTTGACTATTAAAATACCCTTTGGCCAAAGTCACCTTTTGGCAAGCATTCTTGTGGGATACAAATATCTTCATATTTTTTGCTCAAAGAGATCTATCCATATATCTCTTCCCCAAATTTCTTGTCACCAATTTTCTAATTATGTGCCTTCCAAGTTCCTGACCATCGAGCCAAACCATTGACTATAGTTCTTGAATCAGTATATAATCACATGTCCAGACATTTTTCCTTTTAAGCAAAGTGCACAACCAGGTGCACTTCCTGAAATTCTGCCCACTGGGAGAATATCCCTTCAACACTGCCTTTCAGAGATGTCCCAGAGAGATGTTATAGTGTTTCAGCTGTCCACCCTTGGGTACTGCCTATATATCACACAGAACCATCTGTAAACCATAGCCAAGTCTTCACTTCCTCTGTCAACTGACTGTAGGGAATTCCCCATGGAGCCATGGGTGCAACTGGAAGAGAGAAGGCAGTAGCAGAAATGAGGACCATGGATCACTTTATGTAACTTCTTTGTGCCTTCAGGGCTTGCTTGGGCCAATTACATGTATACCACTTCCATTTGATGATAGAGTGTTGCTGTGCATGCCCAATTTTATGATTTGATGGGTCAGATAATACCCAGTTCATGATAAGCAGCTCAGGTTGCATAATAACTTGTTGACTCGTGGTCAAGCATTCAGTTTCTACTAAGGCCCAGTAGCAGGCCCAGAGCTGTCTCTCAAAAGAAGAATCATTACCTGCAGATGATGGCATAGCTTTGCTCTAAAATCCTGAAGCCTTAAACTGCAGTTCACCTATGGGAATTTGCCAAAGGATCTAAACAGCATCCCTGTTTGCCATTGACACCTCAGGTACCATTGGATCTGCTAGATCATATGTCCTAAGTGGCAGAGCAGCTTATGTAGCCTCCTGGATCTGTTGCAGAGCCTTTTCCTGTTCTGGGACCTACTCAAAACTAGTAGTATTTTTTTGAGTCAGTTAGTAAATGGGCCAGAATAACATGCTTAAATAAGAAATGCATTGCCTCCAAAATCCACATAGGCCCACTAGCCATTGTGCCTCTTTTTTTTTTTTTTTTTTTTTGGTTAGAGGCCAGGTACAACAACTTAGACTTCTCCTTAGAAGGGCTACTTCAACATGCCCACACCGTAGACCCCTAGAAATTTAACTGAGGTAGGTTGCACCTAAATTTTAGTTGGATTTATTTCCCATCCTCTAACACATAAATGATTACCAATCAAATCTAGAGTAGTTGCTACTTTTTGCTCACTAGGTCCAATTATCAATATAATGAACCAGCATGATGTCTTGTGGAAGGGGAAGGTGATCAAGATCCCTGTGTGCTTGACATTGTCTAAATTATGACATAGAACTGTAGAGTTAATATAACCCTGAGGTAGGAAAATGAAGGTGTATTGCTGGCCTTGCCAGCTGAAAGAAAACTGCTTCTGGTGGGCCTTATGACAGAAATGGAGAAGAAGGCATCTGCCAGATGATAGCTACATACCAGGTACAGGGGATGTGTTACTTTGCTCAAGCAATGAAACTAAATCTGGTATAGCAGCTGCAATTGTAGTCACCACTTGGTTAAGCTTACCGTAATCCACTGTCATCCTCCAAGCTCCATCTGTCTTCTGCATAGACCAAATAGGAGTGTTGAATGGGAATGTGATGGGAATCACCACCCCTGCATCTTTCAAGTCCTTAATGGTAGTACTAATCTCTGCAGTCCCTCCAGGAATGCAGTATTGCTTTTTATTTACTGTTTTTTGAGGTGGAGGTAATTCTAGGAACTGCTTCTCCTTGGGCTTCTTCATCATAGCCCCCAGTCCACAAGTCAAGGAACCAATGTGGGGATTCTGCCAGTGGCTAAGTATGTCATTCCAATTATTTCTTCTGGAACTGTGAAATAACTACAAGATGGTTCCGAGACCTATTGTGAGATGAACTTGAGCTAAAATGTCCATTGATCACCTGACCTGTATAAGCCCCTACTCTGAATGAGGGGCTACAGTGACATTTTGGGTTTCCTGGAATCAGTGTCAGTTCAGATCTAGTGTTCAATGGTCCCCCAAAGGTCTGATTATATCTTTTACCCTGGTGCACAGTTACCCTGCTAAAATTCTGTAGGTCCTTTGGGAGAAAGCTAGGAGAAAGATTCACAGTATAAAATTTCATTTGAGGGCTTCTGGGTCTGTAAACTGGCTCAAGTCTGAAAATTGATTGAGGGGCTCTGACTCTCTGATTTTATGATTCAAGTTAAACTTTTGTTCATTTGACCTGGAACTTTTCTGTTTATACAGATCAAGTAAAAATTTAATAGGCTTCCTATCTATTTCACTTCTAGGAACACCATGATTAACTAGCCCACGCCACAGATCTGTGTGAGTCAGACTATTCTAATTGCTGCTTTGACTCTGCCACCTAACACAGTAACTACGCCCACCTTGCCTTTGACTGTGGAATGCTGCCACTTGGCCTCACCACTCTGGATCCAATTACTCCCATTGCATTTAGATTTTCCAATTAAGTGGCCGTGGTTCCCACTCTAAGGTCTGGCCTACAAAGAGTAATCACAGAGTTCTTCAAGAATACTGGGGCTTCCTTTAGTAATTTATTTCTTAAAGTATTGGTAAAAGTGTGTCTTCTAGATCTTCTCAGTGTTGGGGAATATATCATAAATTATAAATCCACTCTTTCTAATCTCCCTAAGCCTGTGAATCCCTTCCTCTACATTAAACCTCGGGAGAGCCGACATTTCCAATTTGCTTACAATGGGCCATCTTTTGATTGTGTTCCAGCCAACCAATCAACCACATTATTAGAGCCTTAACTCCCACGCTGTAATATTAAATGAAGAATCTCTGCTTAGTGGGCCACATCAATAAATTCTACCTGATCCAACATTATGTTCCTTCCTTCATTATCCCACACCCTTAATTCACACACATGTTCCCTAAATTTCTGCTTGTGTAAATTAGAAAGGTTAGGTAGTTCTTTTGGAATATAGCATGCCTCCTCATGGGCCACAGGGCAGGAGAAGATAGATGTCCCAGCTAAAGAAGGAGATAATTTGTCCTGATTCTTCCTTTTTGTTTTATGTGAGCTCTCAATGGAATGGATAATGTCCACCCACATAGGTAAGGGTGATCTTCTTTACCTAGTCTCCCAATTCAGATGCTAATCTCTTCTGGAAACACCCTCAGAGATACACCCATAAATAATGTGTTGCCAGCTATCTGGGCATCTCTTACCCCAGTTAAGTTGACACATAAAGTTAAGAGGTCATCTACTTACTTGTGCCATTTCCCAGATGTTGAAGCTTGCCACAGTTTATCCAAGAATACACGGAGTGGGAAAGGTAGAATTTAGTTTGCCCAGGTAATGTTCTCCCAGTGATTTCCCTCTGGGCCTCCCACCAACACTATCTCTTGTGATGAAACTGGGGAGAACTGTAGGGAAGAAGATAATTTCTGCCTCTCAAAACTCACAGGCTGATGGACAGAGATCCCATAAAGCATTTACTGTAGAAAAGGAAGAAGTGGCAGAGGAAAGTGCTGGAGAAAAGAAGATAGAAGAACAATGCAAATGCTAAGCCCAGGTGTAAGGTGACCAGGTCTGCCTGGGATGATGGCAGCTTGAATGGTGAGGAAAGACAAAATATGAGAAGGACATATAAGAAGATTTGACCATGTTTGTTTAGAGACTACCTTCCTTGGTTCATCCTTAAAAGAGATGAAAATCTTGTAGCACCATTTCTAGCATTTGGTATGTACTCAAGAAACATGAGTTTTACTGACCATAGACTGAACATATAGGCTATTAATGAGAAAATTCCTATACTTGAAGAAGCCTAACTTGCTAGGCCAATTTTATATTTTTGCTGGGCTGCCATAGGGTTAGAATTAAAGGCACATTAAAATATGTATTAAAAGGCCAATAGTGGTGGCTCATGCCTGTAGTCCCAGCACTTTGGGAGGCTGAGACAGGTGGAACACTTGAGGAGTTTGAGACCAGCCTGGGCAACATGGTGAAACCCTGTCTCTATAAAAAATACAAAAATTAGCCCGGCATAGTGGTGCATGCCTATAGTCCCAGCTACTTGGAGATGAGATGATTGCTTGAGCCTGGAACTCAAGGCTGCAGTGAGCTATGATCACATCACTGCACTCCAGCCTAGGCAACAGAGTGAGACCCTGTCGTCCCCCCGAAAAAAATGTATTAAAGGTACATTATAATGTGAATGTGTCTGTAGTATACATTAAGTCTTTATGTCTGTAAAGACATGCCATGTTCTTCCTTTTTCTCTCTCAGCATATATACACACAATACACACTTAAATCTCTGTGTGTGTATGTGTGTACATATGTATACACATGGCACATTAGCTTTATCTGGAAATAGATACATATGCATTAAGCTACTATAAAGTTTATGAACACTTAAAGGCACATTAATTCTATCCAGGTATATTTCTCTATAATGTACTGCATATCTATATGTATACTAATACATTATTCTATCATCCAGCATAAATTTCTGGCCCCCGCACAGGAAATGACCTTTGTATTTTGTGATCAATGCAAGGACCAAAGATTTTGCATCCTTAAATTATATTCAATACATACTTCGTGAATAAAAATGCCATAACTTAAAATATTGCCTTTGGTATTTGCATAGTGCCTTTCATTACTGTTGAACAAAAACTAATCTATGCATTCATTCTGTGGAGATAAGTTGTATAAATGTGATAAGTGAGATATTTTCTTCCTTAGTCCTTAAAATGATAGTGTAAGGAAATGGAATGATTTTGCCTGGAGATGAGACTACTCAAGGGTATAATATTTCCAGAATGGACACTATGAAGTTGTAAGAAGTTGCTGTATCTCATTTTCAGTGAGGCCACAAGAGAAAATGATTGTAGTAGGAAGTTGTGGTTTAGGCTTTAAAATACCTTTGCTGTGAGATAACATAGAAGGAATGGGGTTTGTATATTCTTCCTTTTTTTGATGTTTCAATAAGGTAACCAGTTCTTTGAGGTTCAGTCAGTCTATTCTACTGCCTATTCTAAGAAGAAATGACGCCTTCCTACCCACAGTGGGTGAGTCTAGGGAAGTAGTTTTATATCACCACAACCCTGATACACCTTTCTTTCCCCCACAACATGTGCTGACTGGACCAGGGATGGGAATTGTAATGAAGGAAAACCAATTAGAAAACTGATCAGAGACATCATGTAGCCTGGCATTAAAAATGAACTGCACGTATCCTATTTACCTTTTCAATAAATTACTCTAGAGAAAATGCATTTTAATGATGGGAGCTGAAGTTGAAAGGAAGCCATAAAATAGAGGGGAGTTGTCTCCAGCCATTTGCTTAGAAAAGTAGCAGGGACACACACAGACAAAATAGAAAAAATAAGACATAAGACCTACTATTTGATAACACAACAGGGTGACTATAGTCAATAATTTAATTGTACATTTATAAATAACTGAAAGAATATAACTATAATTTAATTGTATGTTTATAAATAACTAAAAGAGTATAACTGATTGTTTGTAATACAATGGATAAATGCTTGAGGGGACGGGTACTGCATTTTCCATGATGTGATTATTACGCATTGCATGCCTGTATCAAAGTATCTTATGTACCCCATAAATATATGCATTATATACCCCCATAAACCCAGTATGTACCCACAAAAATTAAAAATTGAAATGAAAAAAGTAGCAGGTAATGTGAACAAGCAGAAGAAATTATGACTAGTGGAGGTTGGATAGATGCAAGAGAGAGAAAAATGAGCAAGAGTGCTCACGTGACTAACGAGAGCTGCTTTAATTCACGTCTTCCCAGACCTCGTGCCATGCACCCCACCCCCATTTTTTCTTAAAGAACTCGAGACTCTGTATCAATTAGATGATTTGGACTGCAAGAAATAAAAAAAAGCCATCTGAAAGCAGTGTAAACTAGGGACATTTATTATCTCACATAACATGAAGTGTGGAGACCAGCACGGTTTTAGGCTGTCTCCGTGATGTCATCAGGGATACAGTTCTGTTCTGTCTTTCCTATGTGCTGTACTCAACATTTTGGCTAACTTTGGTGCATTCTTGTGAAATTTAGTTGCTTCTCAGCTTTCTCCATGGATGGCTTACATTCAGCTCATTCAACTTTCTTGGGTCTTCTCTCCCCTCCTGTTTTCCTCATTTTTACAAATTTATGCCTTAAAGGAAATAATACTATTATTTTAGTGGGGTTTTGAGGGGAACCAGTGGTAAATACATGTATTTAATCATTTAATCTGCCAACTTTATTGTGAAGTCCCTTGAGTCTCTCTTTTAAGATGAAAGACATTTACTCAAGAAGTTTTCTCACTAGACTTCCCCTCCCATATCATTGGCCAAGATGGAGCTATATGTTATATGCAAAACACAGAGCCATAAGCCAATCACTGGCAAGGGGAATGAGATCACTTTGACTTGGACACATTGCCATTCACTCTTGGCAATGAGAAGGAGCACCTTCCCTTGAGCACATAGCTGTATGGAGGATGAACAACTGGAGAGTGATCTTCAAAATATTGAACAATGGATGGAGCATGGACCGACCAGTCAAAATGGGCATGCTACCCAAACAGAGCAAAGAAAACCGATACATACCCAAATGAAATCTGGTTCTACCAACAAGGAAGAAGATGGAAAAAGATTTGTGTAAGCTACCAATTGTGGCTGCAAAAGTCTTGGTTTCTAGCACCTAGAAAATAAAGTACACAACTGCTTCAGAGGAAGGACTGAATCACCTCATAAGGACCATTCCAGCCTGTAAATTTTTACCTAGAACAGAATTGTTCCATTTAATGAATATTTGCTTAAAGCAGTCTACCGACCTGAAATGAATGTCACTGCAGGGAGCCAGAATACATATAAATTACAGGGTTGTGGGCACTTTCCAATTCTGGCACAACCTTTATATAAAAGGTTACCCTAGTCCTTTAAGAGTGAACTTTTAGAGAAAGGTTCTTCCTCAATGGTATTTGCAACTAATTGTCTTTATCTTACTTGCAAGCTCTTGATTGATGAAGCTGGCTGAAGCGTTGGATTGAACAGAACTCTGAGGTTGATTTGGAGTCAGCTGGAAAGAGCACTATGTTCATTTAGCAATGTGTGTGTGTGTGTGTGTGTGTGTGTGTGTGTGTGTGTGTGTGTGCAGCACTTGGGCCATGTATTTTCTCTTTTCTTTCAGATCAGTTTTATATGGGCTGAGGTTCCATGGAGTCACCTAAGCTGGAGGCTTCCAAATTACAAACTATACCTAAGACAAGGAGATGACCTTTCTTAGTGGGTGACATTCTTAGTCTAGGAAGAGGAGCATCCTTGTGGAAGAGTTCTCAGGGATTTGGGTAACATCAGAGTCAGAAGGAAAAGGAAGTTTTATTGAGTTTCATATTTGAGAAGAAAGCTAGAAGGCAGAAGTCTAAGGGTGTGTCAGTTATTTTAAAAAATAAAACATGAAGAAGAGAAGTATAAAATATTTCCAAAGTTCTGGGATTAACAACACCAAGTTTGCTTGTTTTGTTTCCTGGTGGTAATTAGCAGTCAAACAACATGTGTGCTTTGGGTCATCAAATATTATTGTGAGTAGGGAGAGCAGCCAGTCTTGAGCAACATGATTTCGAGGGATTGAGTGAGTGATGAAAATTATTGCAGGATAGGAAAGCAAGTTGAATTTCTGGTGCCTACAGTAAAGAGGAAAAGAGAATGTGAAGAACAGGCTGAGAGGAAAGCTCTAGGTTGAGCGACAGAAAGGCCTCTGTGGAGGTTTCCAAATATAGTGCCTTATACTACTCAAAGTCCTTCCTATTATCTTGTGTAATTCTCTTACTACTCTCTGGATTGGGTATAGTTGATATTTTTAGCTCTGTTTTTCTGAATAAGTTAATTTTCAGAGAAGGTAAAGTAACCCAAAAGTACACAGCTAGATGGAAGCTGATCTAGGACCAGAAATGAGTTCTTTCAACTTATAGATCAGGGCTTTTCCTACTATCTCACAAGGCCACTGAGATCTAAAACAGAACTCTCTGATCTAGAGGATATCTAGAAGTATATTAGGCACAGGTGGGGGTGTATGGGTGGGGAAGACAGCATTCCAAGTAGAGGAAATAGCACTTGCAAGACCCTGAGGAATGAGAGAGAATGGTGGTTCCTAAGAACACAAAGCAGACCCGTAGGGCAAGAGCAGGAAAAGCAACATGGATATTAGTGTAAGATGAGGCTAAACATGTAGCAGGGGCCAGATTCTGAAGGCTGTGAGGGCTAATATTTTACTTATTTAGCTGGATCTCACACTCACAAGCAGTTTTCTTCCTAAATAGGATCAACACGCATTTCTTTGGACCTTTGCTGACACCAAATGGTACCAACCTTTGAGCCTCTCAGGTGAGGTGGGAGGTGGGGAAAGGAGGACATAAAATTAGCATAAGTACATCAACCTAGTTGCACACCTGTCTTAGTATGAATAAATAACATGTTCTGCATTTTCACGTGCTATGACTTTCCAAGTGAATATAGATGTTATGATGAATAAAACTCAAATTCATTTCAGTGTACTCCTGAATTCCTGGGAGCTTTTAGCCATTATGGATATAATCCCTCTACCTCTTGCCTCATTGGTCTGTGACAACAAACACAGTTGCAACTCCTTTTGCTCTACAAATTATTGTGGCTTGAAAGTTGGCCCCACTCAAAGTATCATCCAGCTATTTCTGGGTATTTCCATGGGGATGGAATAGATCCCTTGGGCTCTTCCTACCTGAGTTTCTCCACCTCTTCTCCTCTTCTCTGAGTTTCATGCCATTGTCCATGTTCTGTTCTCCTTGTGGTTCACTGCTTTTCTGTGCCTATCTTTGTTCATTCCCACCTCGCATAAACCCTTCACTGCCTTTCTTTATTCTCGCTGCTCCTGAACCCCTTGTTATGTTTGTTCATTTCCATTGGTCATATCAGCACTGCTACTGTTGGGCTCAAAGGCTGAGATAGGTTGCTTTCTACATGGAATAGAATCATGACAGAATCTCCTGAGGTTTGAGGATGGCTCTGTCACTTCACTGAGATTGGCCTCTTCTCCAGCCATCATCTCTGCACTTCTACACCCACAGCTGCAGCTGATGTAAGAGAACCAGCATATATACTTGTGGAAAGCCCAGACTTGCTGTTACTACACTCTTCTAGCCTTCCCAGTTGTACTAGGGCTACTTACTCCCAATGATGGAATTTCTCTGAGGGTTTGATACCTAGGATTTCAGTACAAATGGCACAACAGAAATAGAGGAAGTCCTTTGTTCCTCTAGTCCGCGGGTCAGCAAACTAACTCAGGGGCCAAATCTACTTGTTTTTATAAATAAAATTTCACTGAAACCCAGCGACAACTATTTTATTTATAGATTGTTTATGACTGCTATTATACTACACTGGCAGAGTTGAGGTTATGACAGACATGGTATGACCTGCAAAGTCAAAAATACTTACTCTCTGGACTTTTACAGAAAAAGATTGTCAGTTCTTTATCTCATTTATAAAATCATTCAAGGAATGGTTTTAAAATGAAAAGTGGGTGATATGATCAGATTTATACTTTGCAAAGGTCACTCCAGTTGTAGTGACAAAAGTGAATTCAGGGTGGGAAAATCAAACTGGAGACAAAGACCAGATAAGAGGCTGTTCCAGTAATTCAGAGAAGAGGTGATGGTGGCCTGAACCAAAGGAACAACAGTGAAAATGCAAAGAGGTGATGGATTTGAGAACTATTGAGGAGGTAGAAATGATAAAACGTGATAGTGGATCAGGCGCTTCATACTTCTTCTCTGACACTCAGCCTCCAGGCTCTAGGTACTACAAGTCTGATCATGGATTTGCTTCTTTGTTTTTGTGGTCTCCCGATTCCTGTCTGGGTCTTCTTCTAACCCCACCAGAGCACTAGAGTTCTATTTTCCTATTTTTGCCTGATGGCTAGGGCCCTACTGCCTCCTGACTATCCACTATGAGGCAATTAGGGGAATTCAGTATTAGGATCTATGTCTCTTGTCTTTGTCCACCAATAGAAGATACTGCTAACTTGGACTTGCATTGTCTTCTGATATTTTAGGCAGGAACCTCTGTGAGAGGTTCTATGATTTCTCTGTCAGGCTGAACTTTCTGCTATCAGTTGTGTATTCCAGGAAATGAATATAGCTCTAAATCCAACTTCTCACAGTTTGCTTGGTTCTTTTACAGTACTTGAGATGGCTGGGCCAATTCCAAGGTACTACAAAAGTAAAGAAGAGTAGGTAGGTATCCCGGGGCTTCATTATATTTAAAATGCTAATTCTTTGATTTTTATTCAGTTATCTCAACTGATTAATAATTTTTGATGGAATGAGAAAAGATAACTCTGTTTTAGTCTTTCCTCTAAGGTTCTGTCTGTGTTTATTCTATATCCCTATATGCTGATAACTTCCTAGTTTCTGTCCTAGAATCTAGCATATATCTAGCTTCCACTAAATTCCTCCACCTGGATGTTATCAAAACACTTAAAGTTCAATCTGTCTAAAACCTAAAACCTTTATCTTATTGCTCCTTTTCCTTTTCTTCCTCCCATATCCTTTGTACTAATGAATGGCCCCACCAATCAATCCTGTCACACAAGCAAAAGATGTGGAAGTCATCCTGGAGTTATAAATTCTTCCTATTTCCTTACTCTACAGTCTATCAGGATTCTGTCTCTTAAATATATTTTAAAAATCTTTATCTCTTCTACATTCTTGCTGCCTTTGTTTAGTCTTTTTATGTCTCACAATGACTAGTCATTTCCTGGCTTGTCTCTCTGCCTCTTGTCTTGTTCTGATCTAATCCTTCAAGGACAGGAACCAAATGACCATCATTTTAGTATCCTCAGAACTGAGGATGAGATGGGAACACAGAAGGTCCTTGTTGAATATGCACCAATTTAAATAAAGAGGAAAATCAGGATAACTTGTGTCTTTTCCTTTTGATACTCCTGATCTAAGATCTTCTCTTGTCAGTATCTTCCTTCTGGTTCCTAGAAAATTCCTCCTATGCTATGGAAGACCTCAAGTGAGGTTTCTACCAAGACTTTGAGAGGATTTGAAGCTTTTTTAAAATAAAAAGTTTAGCTTTTTCACAGGCACTGTTATGGCTCACTGGGGAGGTGGGAAGGCCTTCTGCTGGGGTGAGAATACAAGTCAGGCTCCTAAATTTTCATAACGGAATGTCAGCCTCGCCACCTGACAGTCTAAAACATATGCCCAAAGCATATGGATCTCTTTTCAATCAACACAACGTCTTCACTTCCTCTAAAGAGCTCAATCTTGGACTGACTGATATTCAGCCCTATCCAAGAAGCTCAGCTAAAAAGAGTGATATTTGAGAGATATTTGGAGCTAATCATTCAGTCTCTAAGTTTGGACTACAAGTTAAAAATTCGTTTGGACTACAGCTCTAATTCCATTAGAAATGTCATCAGTGAATAACATTTAAGTAATGTGCTTTCTGATTTTTTTTCTTTCTTTTTTTTTTGAGACGGAGTGTCACACTGTCACCCAGTCTGGAGTGCAGTGGCACAATCTCCACTCACTGCAACCTCCATCTCCCAGGTTCAAGTGAATCTCCTGCCTCAGCCTCTGCGTAGCTGGGACTACAGGTGCACACCACCAGGGCCAGCTCATTTTCGTATTTTTAGTAGAGACAGGGTTTCACAGTGTTGGCCAGGATGGTCTTGATCTCTTGACCTCGTGATCTGCCTGCCTAAGCTTCCCAAAGTGCTGGGATTACAGGTCTGAGCCACCGGTGCCCAGCCTGTGCTTTCTGATTTTGTGCAAGACTGATAAAAAGATGCTTGCTTCTGAAGAATCACCTCCCTCCCCAAGTATTTGTCCATTGTCTTACTCAATGTGTCTTTGAGAAAAAAAAATATTTCTAAAGAAGTAGTATGCTGCTTATATTGGGTAGGGGTAATGAGAACTACTATAGTTCTGTTCAAGACAAAGTTTCAGTATCTGAGCTACCCCTCTTCTTCTTTAGATAATAGTAACTGTAGATAAAATAACAAAAGAGAAAATTTAAAAGACAATAACACTTTAAGGAACAAACTAAATATGTCTTCGACTAGAAAAGAACAGAAATGCAAAGCAGTAGGGCTGGAGATGAATGTCTGCTGGGCTGTAGCACTGTAGGCAGACAGAGATGATTAGGAGTTCAGCACTCACAGGGTGACAGGATCTAAAAGTGCCAAGCAGGTGGCAACCAGACATTGGATCATCGTTTGAAATCAGGGTCTGAGGTGGAGTACCACTCCATAAAAGGAAGCTTAAAACAAAAACAAAAACAAAAAACTGCTGTCTAATACTACCAGAATATCAAGAAAGGAAGTAAAGATGAAGCTACAGTTTTGAAGCCAGAGCTTCTGTGAAGCTGCCTTCTGGCTCAGTGATGAGTGATAATGTCACAATTATCCCAAGAAGGCAGGAATACCGATATAACAATATAAGATTTATTTCTAATTTGGGATCCTAACAGGGTTGGCTGAAGGCCATTGAAAGGGAGGAAAGAGATAGAGGAAGAAAAGCCTAAATAATTGACAAAGCTTCCTCCTACCCAAGACAAACCTGAAAATCTAAATTCCATAATTAATGAAGAAAAAATACTAAAAATAGCCACGAAGATAAATTATTGACATCAATTCCTTCTCAGATGAAGTGAAAATAATTATACAATCTGAAAAATGCTTTATAATAAGACATTTATGATCTTTCACCAATAAGATAAAAAAGAAAAAATTCATAATGAAGACTAAGAAAATATAGAACAAAACCATGCAAAAATGATATGATAACAGGCAGATCTAAAAATAGCTTATTAAAAATTCGAGAAATAACATGGCATAAACTTTTGAAAAGGCAAAAGCAAAGAGAGAATTAGTAAATCAAAAAAATAGACCTGAGGCATTGTGAAAAAGCAGTTCAGAGAAAGGGAAGGAGGATTGAGGAGGTGAAAGTTAAGTATAGCAAAAGCTCCAGAAGAAGAGAGAAAAGAGTGAAGTAGCAACAGTTGAAGAGACCTTGGCTATGCATTTTTCAATGTTGAAGACACAAGTCCTCAGATGAAAAATGTAATCCAGGTTCTAAGAAGGATGAATGAAAATAAATGCATACTTAGATACGTCTTAGTAAACTTGAAGATAAGGAGAACATGTTATAAAGTTTTAGTTACGCAAGATGAATAAGTTCTAGAGATCAGGTGTACAACATTGTGCCTATAGTTAGCAGTACTGTGTTTTGCACATAAACATTTGTTGAGAGAGTGGATCTCATGCTATGTTCTTACCACAATAAAACACAAAGCAAAACAAAAAACTATTTGAAGAAAAAATCAGATTCTTAAAGAATGGCCTTGGCTGGGCGCAGTGGCTCATGCCTGTAATCCCAGCACTTTGGGAGACCGAGGTGGGCGGATCACCTGAGGTCAGGAGTTTGAGACCAGCCTGACCAACATGGAGAAACCCCATCTCTACTAAAAATACAAAATTAGCCAGGCGTGGTGGCACATGCCTGTAATCCCATCTACTAGGGAGTCTGAGGCAGGAGAATTGCTTGAACCTGGGAGGCGAAGGTTGCGATGAGCTGAGATTGTGCCATTGCACTCCAGCCTGGGCAACAAGAGTGAAACTCTGTCTCAAAAAAAAAAAAAAAAAAAAAAAAAGATGGCTACTAGGCAGACAGTTGACTTCCAATCAGCAACTATCCAATAGAGCAATATCTACAAATTGCTGAGGAAAGCCACTGTCAATCTAGAATTACATGACTGGCAAAACCACCTATGTGTAAAAGGTTACATCAGGCCAGGTACGTAAACATAACAAGGCTTTCCTGGGAAGGAAACATCAGTTCTCACAACACCATTTCCTTGAATGCTTACTGAGTTAAGATAAATATGGAAGGCCGGGCACAGTGGCTCATGCCTGTAATCCCAGCATTATGGGAGGCTGAGGCAGGTGGATCACTAGAGGTCAGGAGTTCAAGACCAGCCTGGCCAACATGGCGAAACCTTGTCTCTACTAAAAATGTAAAAATTAGCTGGGCATGATGGCAGGCACCTATAATCCCAGCTACTCAGGAGGCTGAGGCAGGAGAATCCCTTGAACCTGGGAGGCGGAGGTTGCAGTGAGCCGAGATCACACCATTGCACTCCAGCCTGGGTGACAAGAGCGAAACTATGTCTGAAGAGAAAAAAAAAAAAGATAAATATGGAATACTGCATGCTAAGAGCTAATAATCTGTCTTGTTTACTGTGAAATTCCTGATTAGAGAGAGCATATCTGGACTGAGATTTTTCTACATGGGCATACAAGTTTCGGGCCTATATGACAGGAACAATATATAAGAGAGGTGGGAAACTAAGGCAGTAGCTTCTCTGTGCTAAGTGAAACCGTATATATGTTGAATACATCCTGTGTAGGTAAGGGGAGATACAAGAAGCTGTGTATACATATTCTTTTAGGACCTCCAAGTAGTAATAAGGCTGTTTTTCTTGACTTTTATAAATCTGAATATTTTAATGATAGATTAAATCCTATTGTGTTATATGAGTTTGATTTCCAATCTTGTGATCACTGCTAGTAAAATAAAACATTTTTCCCATACAAAAATTAGGAGACTTTTCCACTCACAAACTATTATTGAATGAACTATAAAGGCTGTAGTTTAGCAAGAAGAAAATCGAACTCAAGGAGGGAGACTGAGATGCAAGAAACAAAACCAAGTAGAGAAACTTAAAAATTAAGTGGATAACTAATGGTTATCTACCCAAAGGAAAAGAAGTCATTATATGAAAAAAGATAAAAAGATACTTGCACACACGTTTATAGCAGCACAGTTCGCAATTGCAAAAATGTAAAGCCAACCCAAATGCCCACCAATCAACGAGTGGATAAAGGAACTGTGATATATATATGTGTGGACACTGTGAGATATATATAATATGTGTGTGTGTGTGTATATGTGTGTATATATATGTATATGTGTGTGTATATCTATCTATACTATCTCATCTATAAAAAGGAATGAATTAATGGCATTTGCAGCAACCTGGATGGGATTGGAGACCATTATTCTAAGTGAAGTAACTCAGGAATGGAGAAGCAAACGTCGTACATTCTCACTCATAAGTGGGAGCTAAGCTATGAGGATGCAAAGGCGTAAGAATGACACAATAAAATTTGGGGACTCAGGGAAAGGGTAAGAAGGGTCTGAGGGATAAACGACTACAAGTTGGGTTCAGTGTATACTACTCTGGTGATGGGTGAACCAAAATCTCACAAATCACCATTAAAGAACTTACTCATGTAACCAAACACCATCTGTTCCCCAATAACCTATGGAAATCAAAAAAACTTTTAAAAAGTTGAATGGAAACTCAAAAAAATTTAAGTGGATAAGTTTTTTTTTTTTCCAATTAAAAAGTGAAACAAATTGCTAAACCTCAATAATAGAAGAGAAGGTGAGTCTTCAATGGTTACTTAATGTGTTAACATCTTTGTCCTGTTTGACAGAAAGAGATACTGATGCTGAATGACTTTATACTCTCCTAAGAAAAACACTTAAAAAAGGATATAGTTTTAAAATTATAAAGTACATATTTTTAAAACTTACTGAAATACATATTTTATAATTTCTAAACTTAAGAATAACCATTAAAATGAGAGTAATATTCTCCATAGCTTCTGAATTCACAAAGCAAAAAGGAGTATAGAAAATTTTATCAGTACCTCAGGAGGTAGAAAAGGAGGAAAAAAAGAAGCAAAAAGAAAGGAAGAGAATTAGATAATCAATGAGTTTTCCTTTTTCCCATGGCTGGCAGGATGACCAGATAAAAAATATTTTCCAAGTATTTCATCCTGTATTCCTAATATGGTTATTTTCACTTTTCATAAGATAATTTCTCATTTCTTTTGCCTTCATTTTGGATATCTATATATTCAAGTTAATTTTCTTCTTGTATTAGAATCATACAATTTTAGACCTGGAAAAGTCCTTAGAGATCCCCTGGTACAGAAATAAAAACAGAGCAGGTATACTACCATGATCTTATGCACAAGGCAGGCATTGCTAATTAAATACAATGTTCCTTCTCACTAAGCCTAATCATGGTCTTACATATTTCTCAATAAAGCTTTCCTACTGTATTTTATTGGCCCAAGAGATGAAACCTATTTACTATCAAGATCTAGTCCAATTATGTCTGTGACAGATGAAGAGACTGAGATGTGGGATGACAAGATAATTTGCCCAAGGTCACACAAAAACTGAAACAAGAGCTAAACCTATCAAATCCAGGATACCATCTTCTATATCAGATCAAGTCAATAAATCCTATGGCTCCTCTCCCAATCAAAGAAACTTCTAGAACCCCCAAGAATGTTGCTTTTAGTTTTAAGTTTTTTGTTTTTCCTAACCAGTTGTGGGTTCCAATTCTGTACAAGATGAAGTCACAACATGCCATTTTACTGCTTCCACTAATCACAACAAAAAACTCTGGACAAAATATGTGTGAAAAATAGAGAACAGAATGTAGATGGCTAGGGGCTTAGGGACTTGAGGAATTGCCTGGAGGTGGGTTCCCTGGGTTTTTCTCTTGCCTCTTATTTGTCCTGACTTTGGCGCTGGAGAAGCCTACAACTTGAAAACAGGCACAGAAAAAAAAAAAAAAAAAAGCCACGAGAAAATCCTGGGCTCGTTAGCCAAAGAACTGTGAAAAGTTATTTGTGAAAAGTATAACCCAGTAAGTCACATCCTTTAACCATACCTGCCTGCTCTCAGGGTGAGTACCACAGCAAGTCATGCCCCATCCTCCACCTTGATAGGCACTGTAGGAAATACAGTCCGTGGGCAGAGCCCTCTCTTCCAGGCCCCTTGCAATAAGGAGGGGGTGCTCTTCCCCTTTGAAGACTATGGGTGGAATTCTGACTTCCAACCCTGCATTAGTCTGCTCTGGTTGTGATAACAAAAGACTGCAGAGTGGGTGACTTAACAGAAATGTATTTCCTCACAGTTCCGGAGGCTGGAAGTCCAAGATCAGGTACTGGTAGGGTTGGTTTCTGGTGCGGCCTTCCTTTGTGGTTTTCAGTCAGTTGCCTTCACTGTGTCTTACCTCTGTGCATGTGCGGAGGGCAGAGGAGAGGGAGATGTCTGATGTCTCTTGCTCTTCTTATAAGGACACCAGTCATAGCAAATTAGGGTCTTACCCTTATGACCTCATTTAACCTTAATTACCTATCCAAAGACCTTGTCTTCAGATAGAATCACATTGGGGGTTAGGGGCTTCAACATATGAATTTTGGAGGATATAATTCAGTCCATAACAACCCTGAACCCCTGTCCTGCAGTAATGCCCTGCCCTCTCTGGTGGAGCCTGTGTGTGAAACCCTGACTTCCATCTCTGCCCTGCATTAATAAGGAAACAAAACTGGTAAATTAAACTTTATCACAATTACAGTCTTTTGCTCTGTAAAATAACCTGCTACAAAGATGAAAAAACAAGCTGCAGACTGAGAGAAAATGCTTGCAAATTACAGACCTAATAAAGGACTTACATCCAGAATATATAAAGGACTCTCTAAATTCAGTAGTAAGAAAACAAACAATGCAATTAGAATATGGTCAAAATCTTGAACAGACACTTTTCTAAAGATGACATCCTGGTGGCAAATCAGTATACGAAAAAATAGTGAATATCACTAGCCTCTAGGAAAATGCAAATTAAAGCTATATGTGCTACCACACCTATTAGAATAACCAAAATAAAAATTGCTGATAGTACCAAGTGCTGATGAGGAATGTTAAATGGCATAGCCATTTAACATTTCCAAACAATTTGGAAAATAGTTTGGCAGTTTCCTATAAACATACACACACCACAGGACCCAGAAATCTGTTTCATCAGTGTTTATCTTAGAGAAATGAAAAGTTATGTTCACACAAAAACCTGTACATGAATGTTTATAGCAGCTTTATACTGTACCGGTCAAAACTGGAAACAACCCATATGTCCTACAACTGATGAATAGAATAACAAAGTGTGGGCCATCTATACTATAGAATACTGCTCAAAAATAAAATGGAATTAACTACTGGTTCATGTAACAACTTGGATGGATCTCAAAAGAATTATGCATAGTGAAAGAGGCCAGTCTCAAAAGGTTACATATTGTATGATTACATTTATATAATATTATTGATGTGGCAAAATCAATGATGCATAGATATATGATTGCCAGGGGTTAGGATTGGGGGTAGGATATGATCATTAAGGTGTAACTCAAGGGAGTTTCTTTGTGGTGACAAAACAGTTCTGTATACTGACTGGTGGTGGTTACACCAATCATAGAACTATATACACACACACATACCCCCAAAAGAAGTCCACACAAAATCTGGTGAAATCCAAATAAAGTATTGTACTATTGTGTTACAGTTATTGTTATTGTATTATATGTACCAATGTCAGTTTCTTACTTTTGACAACGTTCTATGGTTATGCAAGATATTATCATTAGGAAAAGCTGGGTGAGAGGTACATGGAAATTCTCTGTACTATATATGGAATTTCTTTTGAGTCTAAAACTATTTCAAAATAAGAGTTATAATTTTAAAAAATTAGTTGTAACAAATTTTTAAAAATGTTCTAGTCTCAAACCTGTCTGACTTCAAAGCCAGTGTGATTAAACCACTACACCACATGGTAAGGATCCATTAGAAAAATGCTTATGTTAGCAGGCACAAATAAGGGACACTCCCAGCTATTCAAAATTATTTTTGTCTCTTTAAACTCTAAAATAAAAAAGCACAAAACAAGAAATGGCTGAGATAACTGTAACATTTGAGGTGGGATGGTTTTAATAGACTTTACCATTTTAACTCTTTTAGGTTAAATCCCACTTTGTTGTTCAGTGATCTCAGAATGTGTTATGAATTCTCTTTGGTAGATTTTCACATCAGCATTTCAAATCACCTTACTCTAGATGTTTTTCTCTTGGGTGTTCATTTGTTAATATTTTTAACTTCACAAAGCTCTTTTCTATCATTTTAGTCAGTTAATTGAAAGCAAAGCTTAAAGGAAACGAACATGTTTAAAATAAACTTTTTAGGGTTGGAGACTACATGCTTTTTGTTATTTTTCTTGCTCTGATATCTTATTAGTGTTATCACATTCCTGAAATGCTTAACATGGTTAAAAGCGTGAAAAGCACAAGTATTGAAAGACCTTAGGAGACTGCATTTTGAAGCCCTCAAAAATGTGAACTGGGAAATACATAAAACAACTCTGTTTGTTGGGCTTAAGGTCATGGGAAATACATCTGTTTGCATTTGTGGAGTATACGGTCATAGAAAACTACGCCACATGAAGCAATGGAGCAAAAAGCACAGCAGCAATATGCGGTTACATCATCTGCTAAGCATGTATATCACAAATTACTGGAAAGCAACCATCATGATATTCTGGGTCCCACCAAAATGTTATGATTAAACATTCACAACAAAGGCTGTGACCAGGAGCCTTTGTTCTGAGCAGGGTTTATTTGAAGAAAATGGAATGTGATTGTAATAAGAAGCCTGGGCTGGCTCTGCCTCTCCAACTCATTAGGCTGTGGTAATGTGCATGAGGTGGTAGGGTGAAGGGAGATGGGCTGGGGAGAGGCTCATAAGTTCCACACAACACCCTGGGGCTTGACGAGGGAAGAGGAATGACAGGTGTAGAGGAGATATATGAAGTTCTCCATCGGATACCTCCTGCAGAGTTGGAGTCCTAGCCTTCAGGGCAGAACTCTCAGGAGGTGCACTCTATCATAGTCAAAAATTCCAGTGATACATTGTTCATGAGAAAAATCAGACAAGGCAATTACAGGAAAGAGCAGGAAGCCACCTCCGTCTTCCAATCAGATTTTCAATATTTAACCATCACTTCCTAAGTACAGTTGGGCTCACTGAATTATGCAGCATCCACAAGACTGTCAGAGAAGATTTGTTCCTAATAATGGATTTTTGCATCACAAATGAATAGGGCTCTTCGACTTTATATTCATCTCCCTTTTCTGTGGTTACTTCTGCCTAATTTGCGTTTTTACCTGTCACTTTGCCTATATTATAAGAAATGTGAAAAATATGAAGAATCCTCTTTTATTGTCATGGCCTATGAGTGCCCAGACTGCTTGACCCTATATGAATTAAATACACCTTTTTGGATATTTTGTTCTTCCTGTATGTAGGGCTTCAAATGGGTGCAAATAAGATACAGTTAAATCTAAATGTACTGTTTCCACCAGAAGAATAAAAACAGGCACTAGTCTGCTACCAGCTGAAGATGAGAAAGTGGAAACAGGCGTAGCTGAGATAAATTAAATTTAAAAAAATGGGAGCCTTGGGCATTTTTCATAACAGCCCTGGAGTTAGTGGTTGGCTGGGAGCAGGGACTGTCCTGTGTGTGGTTTGAAGTTATGTGGAAGTCATTCACATTTAGCATTTATTCGCAGGCTATGGGGGTAAGGGTGATGCTCATTTCTCGTAGAGAGAGAATGTTCACTTACTAAAAGCCTGCCTGGACTTTGTCCTTTTCCAGGGACCATTGAACAATTAGGAGTTCTAGATTATACCTGGCATTAAGGATGTCATAACAAACTCCACTTTCTAAGGTTTCTGATCCTTAAATATAATCAAGGGAAGTAATGGTTTATTTTCATCTGCATGCATTCTCATACCTTTGCTGAGATTATGCCAGGGAAAAACAAGAACATCCATTTAATGGGAAGTGTCATATCTTCCTCTGACCCACCCTCCCTTCCTTTCTTCATTCCTTCCCTCAGCAGAGGTTTTCAAGTGCTTGCCGTGTGCCAGATAGGCACTGTGCTAGGCTCTGGGGAAATCACAACTAACAACATGTAGCCCGTGTTCCAGGGATGATTTTACATTCCAGTATGGAATACAGAAAAGTAAACAGGCAATTGCAACACAGTGTAATAAGTAGAATACATCTTCTGGTGATAATGATAACAATAATAGGGGTATATTTCTTAGGTGATTCTCTCAACTATCCCTTGAGCCAGGTACTATTTTTATTCCTGTTTTACTGAAAAAGCTTGAGACTTGGTCAATTTTGAAAGTTCATAAACTTAGCAAGTGTAAAGTTGGAATTTGAATCCTAGCCTGTGGAATTTGAATCCTGTTTGTGCAGTCCTAGAACTCGAGCACTTAACTTTGACACTAATTGGTTGCTATGGGAAAACATGGTGGTGGGAATGTACATCTAGCATAGTCTTGGAAGCCCCAGAGGGTGGTTACGGAAGGCTTCTTAGAGGAAGTTACAACTAATCTGAGAATCGAAGAGAGAATAATAGTGGAAATAATAAGGTATAAAGAATAAGATATATTTAGGTTGGAAACCTGGCCATTCCTACATCTTAGCTTGGGTAAAATGTTTAACTTCTCAGCCTCAACTGCCTTATCTATTAAAACAATGATGCTAATATTATCCCTATTTCAGAGTTGTTAGAATGCAGTGAGATAGCATAGCATATGTGAAAGTTTTAGCATAAGACTTGGCATTAGGAAGACACCCAGTAAATGTTTATTTTCTACACTTTTCCAAGCAATAATAACATTCTGTATTTTACCATGCGTACCATGGAATGTGTGATCTGCCTTAACCCAAAAGCCATGGGATAATTCAGATAGTTTAAAATGAGAGTTTAGATTATTTATTCTAATTTTTATTAGTCCTAACCCTAATATTGCCTTGGTTATTTTGGGTATTTCACTTATCTACTTGCCTAACAACTCATTCAACTATTACTGGGTATATTTTAGAATAAACATTCCTGGAGGAAAAAGATGTTTGGCTATTTCTCAGAAATAACAGAGCTTGAAAGGAGCATTTATCAAAACAACTAAAAAAAAATCTCAGTGACTGGTTGCTGGATTAAAGGAAGAAGACATGAATCTAAAACATAATAGATTGCTAATTGTTTCTCAAGTTCATGGCCATTATACATAAAAATAATTATGTACATTATGATAGAATTACTTTCAGATGTAAGAAACCCCTCTTCTCCATACCATTTAATTAAATATTAGGTACTGTTGAAACAAATGGATGAAATTGGTTTAGGATAAATGGTTGTACCACTGTTACTGCAAGATGAATACTCATAAGCAAGATTCATAATCTTTCTCATTAAATCTCTTTTCCTCTTATGTGTCATATCTCAGTTAATATTATCACCATCCTCTAAATTACTCAGGTTAAAAACTTTGACTTATTTTTTTTTTCTCTTTGTATCAAACCAGCTGTTGAATGTAGTAGGCAGAATTCTAAGATGGTCCCCAAGATTCCTGCAACCTGGTATAATATTTTCTATATAATTCCTTCCCTTTGAAGGGGAACATCACACACCGGGGCCTATTATGGGGAGGGGGGAGGAGGGAGGGATTGCATTGGGAGTTATACCTGATGGGTGCTGACGAGTTGATGGGTGCAGCACACCAACATGGCACAAGTATACATATGTAACAAACCTGCACGTTATGCACATGTACCCTAGAACTTAAAGTATAATAAAAAATTAAAAAATAAAAAAAAATAATTCCTTCCCTTTAAGCGTAGGTGGGACTTGTGAAAATGATGATGTCACTCTAGCGATTAGGGTACATTATATGGCAAAGGCAAAGGGATTTCACAGATGTAATTAAGGTCCCTAGTCACTGGATTTTGACTTAATCAAAGTGGATTATCCTAGGTGGGCCTGACCTAATCAGCCCTTTAAAAGAGGGATTTAGCCTTTCCTGAGCTCAGACATTTGGAGGAGCAGATGTTCTCTTGCTGGTTCTGAAGAAATAAACTGTAATGTTATCAGAAAAAAGAGCACGGGGTAAGAATATGAGAGTGACCTCTAGGAGCTAAGAGGTGTTTCCAGCCAGTAAGTACCAAGAAAAATGGGGAGGTCAGTCATATAACCACAAAGAAAAAAAAAGAAAGAATTCTGCCAACAACCCAATTAAGCTTGGAAGCAGATTCTTCCCTAGTCAAACCTTCAGACAGGGATGTAATCCACCTGACATCTTTACTGCAGCCTTGTGAGACCTGAGCAGAGACTTAGCTAAGTCACACCGGGACTCAACCCGCAAACTGTGAGATATCAAATGTATGTTGCTTTAAGTGACTACACTTGCATTAGCTTGCTATGCAGCATAGAAAACTAACACATTAAGTTCTCTTCATTCTCCCCTTCCAGTGTCTTTATCTATCCCCTTTTCTCTATTACTATGGCCCTCATTTATGTCTTCATGTCTCTCACCTGAACTAATAGCTTTCTAACTAGTCTTGTCATTTTCAATTTTTCACTTCTCCAGGAAATCCACTGCCCATATATCCACTGTATTCTGTCTTATAGAAATGTAGTTTTGATTATATCTCCCCCTTTAAAAATTCTCATTGCTCCCAATTTTCTCCACAGTCGAAGGAGTATAGCTTTGTCATTTGGGCTACAGGTTTTTGATTTAGAGAGCTATGGATTTGAATTTAAATTCCAACACTTAACCAGCTTTATGAACATGGGCAGTGAATAAACATCTTTAAGCCTCAGTTTGTAAAGCAGAGGTTATAATTTTCCCTTCCTTATAGGGTTATGGTGAGAATTAAATAAGATAATGCATGTAAAGATTATGTCACATAGTATGTGCTCAATAAATCATAGCTATTTTAGTGGTTATGATATAATTAAATTCAAACTCTTATTCTGGTACTCAAAGTTACTAATGATCCTCAATAGCTTTTTCAGCCACATCTCCTACATCTTTATGCAAATCTTATGGATCAGCCATGAGAGACTATCACAAAACTTGAAGTTTTCAGTTAGCTTTCAGCTAGCACCTATAAGTGCTCCTTTACTGAGTACTTACAGCCCAAGTCTGTTCTGCTCTGTTGGAGGCCCATTCTGATTTGTGGTGCCATATAACTTGTTAGTTTTTGTATCAACCCTACCCCTACAACCTTTCCGTTTCTTTTACCTTTTGACTCAGAATTTATCTTTTTGCTTCTGCAGCAGTTTTCTTGCCCCTATGCTTAGTATGTCAAACTATGTTTTGAACTCCAACCTGCTCACATAGTTGGGTACCTCCCCATATAAAAAAGAGATCATTTTTATATTCCCAGTTCAGTTGGCACATAATAAGTACTCAAAACCTTGTTGGATGATTAAGAATTAGTTTCACTGACCTCCTTGTCAGTCCTAAGAATGATGGAACAAATTTTTGTAATGGATGATAACTACTAATGGTTGACTGGCTTTAGAAACATGTTATTTGGCTTAAATAATTAAATATTCTACATAAGAATGCATCAAAGTAAACTGTGTGCTTTATAAAGCACAATAAAATCCATGAAAAATCTAGATGGCCAATTTGTTTAAATAAACATATCTCTATCTTTATATATGCTTCTTTTTCAGAATAATTTCAGATCTTCATTGTTCCAACAAATCTTTTTATTCCAAACAATTGCATTTATTATCCTGCAAAAAGTCTTGAGATACCACCTAGTGTAGAGATCTGGAGACTTGAATGCATGTAAAGTAGGAACTGTGTCTTCCCTTTCTGTTAACATACTCTTGTTGATACATACACTCTGCCTGGCTTCTTCTTCCATATCCAGTTGAAGACCATTCTTGCTGGAAAATGTAGACCTCAAATAGAAATTATGCAACCTCGCCTTCTTTTCATCTGGTAATTTTGCATAGATGTTCCCAAGAAGTATTTGAATGCTGAGGAAATCATTTAGTCTTGAGAAATATAATCTTTTTCTTTCTTTTTCTCTCCTCCTCTCCGTCTTTCCCTCCCTGTCTCCCTCCTTTCTCACTCTCTTCCTTTCTTTCCTTTTGAGGCAGGGTCTCACTCTGTCACACAGGCTGGAGTGCAGTGGTGCAATCTCAGCTTACTGCAGCCTTGGCCTCTTGGGCTCAAAGCGATCCTTCCACCTCAGCCTCTCTAGTAGCTGCTACTACAGGCACACATCACCAAGCCCAGCTAATTTTTGTGTTATTTATAGAGACAGAGTTTTGCCATATTACCCAGGCTGGTCTCGAACTCCTAGACTCCAGCAATACACCTGCCTCAGCTTCCCAAAGTGCTGGGATTACAGGTGTGAGCCACCGTGCCTGACCAACTTCATTTCTTTCTAAGCACTAGCTTTTTAAAACTCTATTCTTAGAAGATAATAATAGCAATGATAGTCAGTGTTATTAGTTGTATCCTCCTTTATTTCACCTTCTATTTATTTTAAATTTGAGCTAGAATTTCTTCTTTCTTAGAATTTTAGAGTCCATGAAATACTGTAAGTAATGAGTGTGTGTGTATGTGTGTGTGTGTGTGTGAGTGAGGATCTTTAAAAATGCTCACTTTTTGTTAAACTAGGTGCTAGGTATTTTACGTGCATTTTCTTAGTTAATTCTCCCAACAAACCTACGTGGTGTATACTATTACTTTCCTCATTTTTCCAAGTGAAAACAAGCTTAGAGAGGTTAAGTGATTTTCCTAGGCAGTTTGTGCTCTTTTTGCTGTTCTTGCTTTACAAAAGAAAACTCTGAGATTTAAAGAGGTTAAATAACTTGCTCTATGTCACACAACTAGTAAGTCTCACACCTAGGATTCAAACCTATACGTTTACCTTGAGTCTGTAGTCTGAGCTTTTACCCTCTGCGCTATAGCTCCTTCCTTTCCTTTGAAGGTCTTGATATCTGCTTTCTTAACATCTTCAACACATGCCAGCCTCTGCCCTATATTTTCTTTCTTATTACAAATTCCAAGATGGCATGGTAACCATTCAGTTCTTCCTTGTAAGATAGAAGTTGGTTCAAAAATAGCAGTTTCTTTGCTGTATCTGCTATCATTTCAGAGATGATATTGTCAGTAAGGTAAGTAAAACAGTTTTTAACTACTTTACTTTGAGCTGCAAAGTCTTCTAGTAAATGTGAGAGTTTCCCATGAACACATAGCTTACCTCTGTGCCAGTTTTGTCATAGAAGCAGTCCATTATATTTAGTACATGAATGTCCCCAAGACTGTGCAGGAAGTCAGATCCACACATATTGAATAGTAGACTTAGGTATTATAATGGAGGACTCTGTTTCCAGAAGAATAAAGAATCCTTAATTATACAACTTTTAGAAAAGACAAAAGTTGGTGGGACATAGTGGTTGACATCTGTAATCCAAGCACTTTGGGAGGCTGAGATGAGAGGATTGGCTAAGCCCGGGAGTTCGAGACCAGACTGATCAACATAGTAAGACCCTATCTCTACAAAAAAAAAAGCGACTGGGCATGGAGGTGCATTCCTGTAGTCTCAGCTACTTGGGAGGCTGAGGTGGGAGGATTGCTTGAGCCTGGGAGGTTGAAGCTGCAGTGAGCTGTGATTGCACCACTGCACTCCAACCTGGATAACAGAGTGAAAGAAAAGATAAAAGTTGATGATGTTCTACTTTTTAATTCATTTTCTTTAATATTAATTTGTTCCTTTATAACCAAGCTTCAATTTGGCACCTTGACCCCAATGACCTCAACTGATGGCAAAGGCTCTGCTATTTTTGTTTGTTTTCAAACAGGCTTTCACTCTGTCACCTATGCTGGAGTGCAGTGGTGTGATCACAGCTCACTGCAGCCTTGACCTCCTGGGTTCAAGTGATCCTCCTACCTCACCTTCCAGAGTAACTGGGACTACAGGAATGTGCCACCACCCCAGGCTAATTTTTTATTTTTTGTAGAAACAGGGTCTCACTATGTTGCCCAGGCTGGGATGGGCTACTTTCGACATACCTAATGACCTCAATCTTGGTTTTAATGGTAATAAGTTTAGGAAAATATATTATTTATTAGTAGCATAATATGTTCACCCTTTTATTCCACACTCATATTTTAGAAAATAACTACAGAAATATAATAGATACTCATAATTGCATAAACACTGTATTGAGGTCAAAAGTGGCTACATTGTTAAAACTAAGCTGTTTTGGCCAACGAACAGCCAATTTCACCCAACAATAGCTTGAAACATTTTTCAAAAGTTGATGGATGGCTTAATACTTAGGTGGTGAGTTCACAGGTGCAGTAAACCACCATGGCACAAGTTTACCTATGTAACAAACCTACATGGCCTGCACATGTATCCCGGAACTTAAAATTAAATTAAAAATTTTAAAAAGTTCATGGATGAATGTCCAAATTCAAGTGTTAAAGTAAATTTAGGAGTATAAACATGTCATTATTAAAACTCAGGCCTCCAGTATATTTTAGAAAGGCATTGATTATCTGTAATTTTTATTTGATTAAATAGGCTGTAGCATTCTTCTATAATGATTAACTCTGTTTCTCTCTCACTTTGTCTTAACCCAAATGGTCTTCACTATGCTCCTGGTGACAAGTTTAAGAATTCCCATTAAGATTGTATCTTATGTATCACTGGGCTTTCCCCCTTCCTTTTATATTTAATCCATTCCTTTCCAGAAGAAATTCTCCTTAGTTGTCATATTCTTCACAGGAATTATACCAAATATTAATAATAACTCATTTATTATTGTTAGCATCAATGGTAGAGTTACCATATAATTTCTTACCTACATCAGAGTGAAAGGAAACACTATTAATTGTTACTTTCTTATATTAGAATATCAAATTCACCGTTGTTATCTGTCTTAATTAGGGTCTTTATTTGCAACAAAAATCCACTAAAATTAACTTAAGTAAATGAGGAATTTATTGGAAGGGAATGGGGATGGCTTATTAAACCCTAGGATAAGAAATGAAGCTGAGACTTTTGAGGATCTGAACCCAGCACATGGAAAGCCAAGAGCTTGACGTGTTGCTCTCTGCTTTTGAGGGGCCATAGGTTACTAACTTAGTGATTAAGTCCATGCCTTCTTTAGGAGCCATAAGTAATGAATCATTCTCAGAATGAATAGATCAAGCATGCCATGAGGTGTCTTTCCATTACCAGTATATAAATATTTACTGCTGTCACAGTTCATTTTTCACGTTTTCATAAACGCCCATAATTTGCCAGGTAAGCATGCTGCCACGTACATAATAGATGATGAGTAAACATTTGTTGAATGAGTATTATAACTCACTTTTAGAGTGCTGTCATATTCCTTCTTGGATATGAAGATGTGACAGTGACATCTGTCCCTCCATTGACTGATTATGCACATCGGTATTGCCCTGGGCAGGATTGATGTGACTGATCTGACACCTTATCTTTGTGTTCCCTGCAGACTTTAATTTTCCACCTAACACATGAAAATCTTAGAAGATCAAATAACTCTAGTCCAGGATAATTATCTTCAAAAACCATTTGATTTGTTTTCTTTGAAAGTCAGGCTTACTGACTTGAAAAAAAATTTAAAAAAAATATTTGAGCAGTTTGAATTAATTAAAAGTCTGAATTAAGAAAATCTGCCAGAATAGGCTTCATTTAAAATTTTTTTGTAGAAATTACAAAAGTGCCAGGAATTTAATGCTTTGAGTGACATCCTTGTGGTAAGATTAGGTCAATAAAAAGCTGGAGAAAACAGCCAGAAGTTTCTTGGCACAATTGTTCTCTACCAGACCCTCCCTGGCTTCTGTCTGGGGTTTTTCCCTCCCCTTATTATTCCTGATCAGAATTGATCCCTGGGACCCTGGTCTTTGGATCCACTTTTCTCCCAGCATCTTAGCAAGTCCTTTCTGATTCCCACCCAAACTCTTCTGGTCCCATTAACAACAATTCCAATTGGCTTTCTGGCATCTATCTTTAAATATCTCTTGATATCCCTTTGTGAAAACATTAATTGTTGCCTCTACTACATGATTTAGCTCCACCTCACACTACAAACTAAGACTGATTACCAATTATGCACTGCTGGTAAAGATTTGGTTCCCACTTGTGAGGATACATTGTTTTTGTTTGTTTGTTTTTTGTTGTTGTTGAGACAGAGTCTCACTCTGTTGCCCAGGCTGGAGTGCGGCTGCACAATCTCGACTTACTGCAACCTCTGCCTCCCAGGTTCAAGCGATTCTCCTGCCTCAGCCTCCCAAGTAGCTGGGACTACAGGCGCATGCCATAACACCTGGCTAATTTTTGTATTTTTAGTAGAGATGAGGTTTTGCCATGTTGGCCAGGCTGGTCTTGAACTCCCGATCTCAGGTGATCTGCCCGCTTCTGCCTCCCAAAGTGCTGAGATTACATGCGTGAGCCACCGCACCCAGCCTCATTGTTCATCGTTAATATATTTCCAAGCATGGATCTTTGTATCTGCCCTAATGAAGAGATACAACTCGTTTATTATTGTTAGCATCAATGGTAGAGTTACCATATAATTTCTTACCTACATCAGAAAAAATGTAAGAGTGAAAGGGAACACTATTAATAACTGCTCTGGAATAACAGGTGCACATCAGGATTGCCCTGGGCAAACTGGGACTATTGTTACCCTAATCATTACTGATTATCTGGCTTCTCTGGGAAAATATTTTATTTCTGTATTGAGATTCATTTATTTTTATTCATGTGTTTAAATCTCTTGAGTTTACTGATTTCTGGAAATAAGCAATTCAGTAAGTAGATTAGAGATCAGTCTTACTGAAATGCTTTTTAAAAGCAAACAAACACCATCCAAGGACCTTAGACTTTCAAAATTAAGGAACATTTGACATTTTAGAAATACTTGACATGGACACTTTTCTTTTAAAAGTAAGGAATTGATTACCTTGTCAGAAGGAGTTACCTACTTTTATCTTTATTCACAAATAATTACTAGTTTATGTACGTTAGGATGGCATTAAGACTTTAGGGTTTTTTTTTCGAAGCCCCTGTGACGTAGTCCAGTATGGACCATAATTTAAAGTTCTGTAATAGAAACATGCATCCAAAATTGACTAAGTAGTTTTGCCTCTTTTATGTATAAATTTCTAAATTTTTAAGTTTTGGATAATTCCTTATACATTATACACATATATATTTATAGAATATCTGAGTTGATAATTACCTCACAAACCATCTAATTCAGTGGTTTTCCCCCTTGGCTGCGTAGCTGAATATTTGGGGAGCTTTAAAAAAAATACTCTCTTTCCTATCTCCAGAAATTCTAATTTAAGTGGTCTGGGATGGAACCCAGGTATAGACATTTAAACAAAAAATGCCTCAGGTGATTCTCATGAGCAGTCAGGGCTGAGGATGCTCTGATTTAATTCAACCCTGGTGTTTCACATCTGAGAAAATTGAGGCCTCTCTTACTTAGCTGTCACTGTGGGTTAACAATCTAAATATCCCTGTGAATCTCTAGATGTTTTTAAAAGGGCTCTGCAAATGTGACATCACCTTCTTTATTTAGAACTGATCATAATTTTTATGGCTTCCAACAGATGTCTTGGTTTCTTGAATTATCCTTTCACGTCATGGGGCTTCTAAGGCACTTGCTGCCAAAGGAGCCGGAAGGTATGCCTCTTTTTCTGTTCTCCAGGTAGTAGAGCATATTTTAGCTTTTTATTTCTTGCCAGTATTCTTGCTTCAGTTTCTTCATTTATCTTTTGTCCATTAAAGTTTGTCTTTCAACACTTTAGATTATGTGGATTACATGCCTGAAGATGTCAAACTTCAAAAATATTTTTGTTTTGCCTTTATATTTGAGTGATAGTTTAGCTCGGGGTCAGCAGATTACGGCCCAAGGGCCAAGTCCAGTAAGCTGCCTATTTTTATAAAGTTTTATTAGAACACAACCATGCCCATTGATTTATATGTTGTCCACAGCTGCTTTTAGGCACAACAGCAGAATTGAGTAGCTGTGACGGAGATTGTACAAGCCACAAAGCTGAAAATATTTACCATCCGGTCCTTTACTTTAAAAGTTTTCTGACTGGTTAGCTAGTTAAACTCTCTGGACTGCAAGACATTTGTAGGCATTGCGCCTCTATCTTCTAAAGGTAAATAAAGCTGTAGAGATATCAGAGGTCAATATGATTCCCACCTACACTTCCATTACCTACATGAATGACTTGGTCTTTTTGCATGATTAAAGGGTTTTTTCCTTTATCTCTGAAATCTCATAACTTTTAGGCTATTAAAAGTTAATTTTTATTGTTAATCAGTTTTTGTTGTTAATCAGTTTTTCTTATCACACTGTACATTTGATTCTTTTTTGTTATTTTTGAATGTTGTTTTGAATACCTATAATTGAAGGATGCCAGTTATCCACATTTTCATTTAACTTTGATGGGCTTGTTTAGTTCTATCTTTTTTCATATATATCCCTATCGCTTACTTTTTTAGCCCCGTATTCTGTATATCTTACAGTATTTTCAGTAATGCCTATTCATCTTTTCCCTGGCTCTCGTAACTCTGCTTTAAGATTGTTAAAAATTCTTAAAATATATGACAATATGCTTGATCACAATTTTGTCTGCCTGGTGACAACATTTTTTTTTTTTTTTAAACAGATGTTGCTTCTTCATCTGCCATTTGTTTTTTCTGTTTCCTTCCTCCTTTTTTTCTTGCAATATCTTTACATAGTTTGTATACTGGTTTCTTTTTAATTACTACTTATCTTTCAATGAGATACGTTCTTTCTGACTATTTGCAGGAGATAGGACAGGGTTATGTTCTGAGCTATAAAGAATTTTCTATGGTTCATGATTGTGGCATAAACTACTAATTGCATCCTTCAACACTCATTTCTCCTTTCTTCTAATACAGTAGAAACCAGGTTCTATTCATTGTCACTGTTCTCAGTTATAGCCCTAAAATTCTCAACTTTCCTTGCAGGGGATTATAGCAATGTGACTAATCTTTGTCCAAGAATATATAAAGCAAAAGTGTTGAGTTGGCTTTTGGGTATAAGCACCTTAAATGTGAGAGGAGAATAGAGCCTTCTTCCTCATCTCTGCAGCCTAGAATATGGATTTAATGACCAGAGTTCCAGAAGCCATCTAAAACCATGAGGGGTGCTTGAAGATGGAAGCCATGTACAGAGGGTAGCAGAGCAGAAAGTTAGGAGCCTGGCTTCCTGATGACACCATGAAGCCACTATACAAGTCTTATTCCTGGACATGATTAAACAAAAAATAGCTTTTTTGAGATATAACTTATCTATACAGTTCACCCCTTGAAAGTGTACAATCCAGTGGTTTTTAGTTTGTTCACAGAGTTGTGCAACCATCACCACAATCAGTTTTAGAACATTTGAAATTCTTTTAAGTGAGAAAAAAATAATCATGTTAAAGTTTTTTGGATTTTTTTGTTGTTGTTGTTACGTAGTTGAACTTCATCTTAACTGATATGGTAATAAAGCTTTTTATAACAGAGTTGTGTGAGTGTGAGTGGGTGTGCAAGAGAATCGCTTTGCCTTTATTTTTTTCACTGCTTACCAAAACTGCCAGCTTGGAGTTCAGGATCTTCCTCTATCCTGCCTCATCTCACCAATAACTTGCTTCCTGTGGAAATGTCATGTCTGTGTGGTTCTGCTTTCAGTCCCAGCTTCCCTCCTTCTCTAAGGTGCCAAACAAGCACCAAAGAAGTTTCCCCTCTAAGCCTGCATGTTCCAACACCATTGTTTAGGCAAGGAATTGGTGGTTGTTGTCCCACTTCTTAGGAGAGCACATGCTCTGCAGGGTCCTGGCTTTGTCTTCCCCGTGGGCCAATTTAATGGGCTCTTCCCACTGGGCTCTTCTCAGTAGACTCTACATTAGTCAACCCCTTCCTCACAGAGCATAGTTCAGATGAACAGTCATTTCCTAGTTTTCTCAAGGATGGAACTTGCATTCTGTTTTCCTTCTTCTGCTTGTTGCAGTGTGACTTTGGAGAAGAGAAAGGAGACAGATGTTTTTATTCCACCATTTTAAAACCAGAAGTCTCCTTGCTTAATTTTAAAATAACTTATTTATTTATTTATTTAGCAAAGGATACATGATCACCAATCAGTGGTAACTACTATTAACATTTTGGAGAATATTTTTCCAAATTTTCTCTCCCTCAATCTGTCTCTCTCTCTATCTATATTAACCTATTTAATTTCTGGAAAACATGATATGGAATTATTAAATAGTATACAACATTATTTTTAATTGGCCTTTGGCATTTCAGTGTATGAATATAGCATAAGTTATTAACCAATCCCCTAGTTTGGGCCACAGTCCACAGGGTTGAAGAGCATTACCTCAGCTCTAGTAGTGAGGTTGAAATAATTACTGAGCTCTAGGGCTGTCATATGAACATAGGCATAAAAGGCCACAGACTTTCAAAGACTGGGATGCCTGCTCTGCTGGGAGTTCGCAACATCGTAAGACCCAATGGCCCTCTCTACTTCCCATTGAAGTCTTTTTTAAAAAAATACTTTTAAAATTTTAAACCAATTTTAGACTTGTGAAATAGTAAAAGTAGTACAGAATTCCTTATATTCTTTACCCCATGTTCCTTAAAATTAACATCTTACATAAGCATAATAAAATGATCAGGAACAGGATATTAACATTAATACAATACTGGCAACTAAACAGCAGACCTTATTTGAATTTCATCAATGTTTCCATTAATGCCTGTTTTCTGTACTAGTATGCTAACAGTGATCCCAGATTGCATTTATTTGTTATTTCTCCTTAGTTTCTTTCAGTCTATAACAGTTCCTCAGTCTTGCCTTTTTTTTTTCTGTGATGTTCACACTTTTAATAAGTACCAGTCAGTTAATTTGTAGAATGTCATTCAATTTGGAATGTTTTCTCATGATTAGATTGAGGCTGTGTGTTTTTGGCAAGAGCACTACAAAAACACTCTTGTATCTTTCTCAAGGTATCATTATCCAGGAGTAATAATCTTGATATGTCTCATTGCTGCTGATGTTTATCTTGATCAGTTGTTTAAGTTGGTGTCTGATCAGTTAAGCAAAATTAATGTTTTTTAACCACACAGTGGCCTATCAAGACACTATCTCCCGTTCTTAGGTTAGTTCTTTTTCTTACCCATCCATTTCAGTGTGGTTATGTTATTCATTTTTAGTATGATTAGATTCATTTGTTAGTGTTTCTACTCGGTTCTGGGTTCTCCTTTCCTTGCATCCTGGTTGATTTTAAGTTTTTGTTTATTTTGAGGATATGTGAAGGGTTTGTGAAACTGTGGTTCTAAGAGTCAGAGCTATACAAAAATATGTACTTGGAGAAGTGTGACTCCCTCCTCATTCCTAAAACTCTGTTTCCATTCACCTCTTTTCTCCTCTTTTTCCACTTGCTTCCTTAGGTAACCACACTAATTAGCTTCTATTTATCCTTCTTTTAAATCTTTTGCACAAAAGAGCAGACACCTTTGTATTTTCTGTCTTCTTATGCCCTAGAAATACTCTTTTGGGCCTTGCTTTTTTCACTTAACAGTATGTCCTGGAAATCATGCCATGCCTGTTCACAGAGACCTTCTTCATTCTTTTTTACCACTGCATAGGATTTCATGGTGTGGATGTATCATAGTTTATTCAACCACTTTACTATGTATGGGCATTTGGATTGCTTCCAGTATTGTACAGCTACAAACAAAGCTGCAATGAATACCCTTGTATATATGTATTAATGTGTTGTTGAAAGTGTATCTTCGGAGTAGATTCCTAGAAGTGGGATTGCTGGGTTGAAAGGTTAAAATGTATGTAGTTTTGTTAGACATTGCCAAATTTATTTCCGGAAAGGTTGTACCATTTACATAATTGGTACATAAAACCCATAAAAATAACTTTTTCCTCATAGCATTACCAACAGAATGTGTTGTCAAGTTTTTAAACTTTAGCCAGTCTGGTGAGAAATGATACTTAGTGTGTTTTAATTTGTATTTCTCCAATTATGAATGAATTTCAGCATTTCCCATATATATGAAGGCCATTTTTAATGTCCAGTTTTTGTGAATTGCCCATTCATGTCTTTTCCCATTTAAAATTTTTTCAATGTAGTTTAATTTTTTATTTTATTTATTATTATTTTTTGAGGCAGAGTTTCTCTATTGCCCATGCTGGAATGTACTGGTGTGATCATGGCTCATGGTAGCCTCCAACTCCTGGGCTCAAGTGATCCTTTTGCCTCAGCTTCCCCAGTGGCTGGAACTACAGGGACATACCACCGTGTTCTGTTATTATTATTACTATTTTGGTAGTGATGGGGTTCTCATTATTTTTCCCAGGCTGGTCTTGAATTCCTGAGCTCAAGTGATCCTCCTTCCTTGGCCTCCCAAAGAGCTGGGATTACAGGTATGACCCACCACACCTGTCCTCCTATTTTTTTTAAATGAGTTTTCAGTCTTTTGTATCTCGGTTATTAAGAGTTTTTCATATGTTAAAACTATTAGCTCTTTGTCTGTGGTATATGTTGTAAATCTTTTCTCTCAGTTTTGTCAGTTGCTTTTTTACTTTCTTTGTGGTGCTTTTGTTATGTAAAGTATTTTTTATTTTCAAGTAGTAAAATTTATTAATTTTGTTTTTTATTGCCTCTGATTTTTTTTACTTTTTATTGCCTTGGGATTTTGAGTCATCCTTAGAAAACTTATCACTACACTGAGATTAAAAATGAGTTTACCCATAGTTTCTTCTAGTACTTTTACAGTTTTATTTTTAAATATTTAGATCCCTAATTTATTTGAAGTTTATTAATATGGATGATGTGAGAGATGGATCTAATTTTGTCTTCCTCCAAATGGCTACCCAGGACCATTTGTTTGAGAGTGTCCATCTTTACCCCAGTGATTTGAGCTTATAAATAAGAACATGGTATTTTGTTTTCTGTTCCTGCATTAATTCTCTTGGAATAATGGCCTCCAGCTGCATCCATGTTGCTGCAAAGGACGTGATTTCATTCCTTTTATGACTGTATAGTATTCTATGGTATATATGTACTGTATTTTCTTTATGTAATTCAGTCTGGATGGGACACCTAGGTTGATTCCATGTCTTTGCTATTGTGAATAGTGCTGCGATGAACACACAAGTGCATGTATCTTTTTGGTAGAACAACTTATTTTCTTTTGGACATATACCTAGTAATGGCATTGCTGAGTTGATTGGTGGCTCTGTTTTAGGTTTTCTGAAAAATCCCAGGTGGGCACAGTGGCTAACGCCTGTAATCCCAGCGCTTTGGGAGACTGAGGTAGGCGGATCACTTGAGGTCAGGAGTTCTAGACCAGACCAGCCTGGCCAACATGGCAAAACCCCATCTCTACAAAAATACAAAAATTAGCTGGGTGTGGTGGCACACGCCTGTAATCCCAGCTACTCAGGAGGCTGAGGCAGGAAAATCGCTTGAACCCGGGAGGCGGAAGTTGCAGTGAGCCAAGACCATGCTACTGCACTCCACCCTGGGCAAAAGAGTGAGATTCCATATTTAAAAAAAAAAAAAAAAAAAAAATTCTCAAAACTGCTTTCCACAGAGGCTGAACTAATTTACATACTCATCAATAGTGTATAAGCATTCCCTTTTCTCCACAGTCCTGCCAGCATTTGCTGTTTTTTGACTTGTTAATGATAGCCGTTTTGACTGCTATGACATGATATCTCATTGTGGTTTTGATTTGCATATCTCTGATGATTACTATGTGGAGCATTTTCCCATATATGTTTTGGCCACTTATATGTCTTCTTTTTAGAAGTGTCCATGTCTTTTGCCCCCTTTTTATTGAGGTTTTGTTTTTTGTTTTTTTTTCTTATTGAGTTTTTTAGGTTCCTTATAGACTCTGGATATTAGACATTTGTTGGATGCGTAGTTTGTGAATATTTTCTCCCATTCTGTAGGTTATCTGTTTACGCCATTGATAGTTTGTTTTGCTGTGCAGAAGCTCTTCAGTTTAATTAGGTCCCACTTTTCAATTTTTGTTTTTGTTGCAATTGCTTTTGAGGACTTAGTCATAAATTCTTTCCCAACGCTGATGTCCAGAATGGTGTTTTCTAGGTTTTCTTCTAGGATTTTTAGAGTTTGAGGTCTTACATTTAAATCTTTAATTCATTTTAATTTTTGTAAATGGTGAAAGGTAGTGGTCTGGTTTCATTCTTCTGCATATGGCTAGCTAGCTGTACCAGGACCATTTATTGAAGAGGAAGTCCTTTCTGCGTTGCTTACTTTTGTTGATTTTATTGAAGATCAGATGGTGTAGGTGTGCAGCTTTATTTCTGGGTTCTCTATTCTGTTTCATTGTTCTGTGTGTCTGTTTTTGTACCACTACAATGCTGCTTTGGTTACTGTAGCCTTATAGTCAGGTAATGTACATTTGAAGTCAGGTAATGTAATGCCTCTGACTTTGTTCTTTTTTGCTTAGGGTTGATTTGGCTATTTGGGCTCTTTTCTGGTTCCACGCGAATTTTAGAATAGTTTTTTTTTCTAATTCTGTGAAAAATGACGTTGGTAGTTCGATAGGAATAAGTGCTGAATCTGCAGATGGCTTTGAGCTGTGTGGCCATTTTAACAGTATTAATTCTTCCAATCCATGAGGTTGGAATGTTTTTCCATTTGTTTGTGTAATCTATGATTTCTTTCAGCAGTGAGAAAACTGACATCTTTATACTGTTGACTTACCTAAACCAAGAACAGTTTATTTATTTTTTAGTTTTTAGTTTTTCTGGAGTAATTTACAATTTTTTTTTGTGGAGGCTTTTGGTTGATCTAGAAGTAGGAAAAGACTGTCCTGGGCCCTAAGTGGTCAGGAAAGAAAAAATACACTAGAAAATGTATCAAGGATCTGGTAAATCTACTTACAGTGTCTCAGAGTTCTTCACAACCACTCTATAAAGTAGGTATTGTTGGCTACATTTTATAAATGGTTATAATGAGTCTTAAGTATTAAATAAATAGAAAGTGGTCAATAGTGAAGGGAGGATATAAATTTATGTGCCTATGTGTCTCCATTCCATATATTATTTGCAAGAGCATGCCAGGTAATGGAACATCTAGGGAAGGAAGCATTGATAATAAAGTTTAAAATCTTCAGAATGAGGCTAGAATGGTGGTTAGCCTAGATCCAGTATTAGAACCCAGTGCTTGAGCCTAGTATTTAGTTCTGCACACTTCACTTTTAGAGGGACATGGCTAGGCTTGGATAGCAAAAAGATTTCACCCTCTTGTTAACACTAATCGAGCACATTAGCAAACTGTGTAGGGATCAATATGCAGTGTTTTCCATGAGTATGAAGATAGGGAAATGGGGTGTGCCAGCTATCTGTTAGTCAACCTTGGGCTATACAACAAGCCCAAAGGGAAGTGACAAAGATGGGGTGGGAACTTATAAGCATGCCATGGAATGGAAGGTTTGAAATCCAGGCTTGGTATGGAGGAAGTTTTGCTAGTTTTTTGCTTTTTTTTTTTTTTTACATTTGAAAAAAAAAGTCATGTCAACTTTTTGTGTGTGATTCTTGTGGTTAGAACAATGATGTTGTGTAGAGTGCCAACTCAGGTTCCATAGAAGGAAGAACTTTTTTAATAATCAAGAATTGCCTAAATATGGGGGGAAATGGCCTGGCGGCGATCATGCACTTGCTGATTTTTCATTGTTACATAGATTTTGAGAGTTCAGGCTTTGGGATTATAAGATCATGGGTACTTGTGTTGAATATATTACAGAAGTCACATCACTCCATTATATATACTCCTAACCCTCTAGAGCATGGTGTAGGACTTATTTTACATTTATTTGTATGATCCTTTGCTTAAGATACATCTTTCCCAGCACATGAGTACTCCAAGGATGGCAGTGACTGTTTTTTTTTTTTTATACTTTAAGTTCTGGGGTACATATGCACAACGTGCTGGTTTGTTAAATATGTATACATGTGCCATGTTGGTGTGCTGTACCCATCAACTTGTCAGCACCC
The DNA here is from genome assembly GCF_008728515.1 of Papio anubis. Lineage (NCBI taxonomy): Eukaryota > Metazoa > Chordata > Mammalia > Primates > Cercopithecidae > Papio > Papio anubis. The sequence goes on from NC_044987.1 coordinate 86,916,795, forward strand.
ATCAACTCGTCATTTACATCAGTTATAACTCCCAGTGCCATCCCTCCCCCCTCCCCCGTCCCCATAATGGCAGTGACTGTTTTGTTCATAGTACCTGGCACAGAATAAATGCTCAATAAAGGTTTGCTGAATGAATGAATGAATGAATGAATGAATGAATGTAGGTTTGTCACTCTGAGCTGTTCCCTCCTGGGAGCTATTACCAATCTTGTACTTGAGTCACTTGCTTTGAAGTGCCAAAATATGTTAACCAATAGGGACCCCAAGAGACACAGAAGTCACAGAATGGTGACACTCATGCTTTGTGTCCCTGATTCCAGTTTCACTCATGGATCAAGGGAGGGATGAGGCAGGGGAGGAAGGATGTTCAGAAGGTAAGTGAAGGAGGGGTGGTAATCTCTTGATATTGTTCTTTCAGACTTTGCACTCCCCTTTTAGAAACCTCATTATACTTCCTATTAGTTGTTGAATATTGTCTTTTCTACTAGATCCTCCTTGTTCAATTTCTAGTTTTTCTGTTGTGCAGTGTGCTCCATGAGGGTAGAGACCATGTTTTCCTTAATTATTTCTGTAACCTGAGCACCTAGAACAGTGCCTGGTGTATAGTAAGTACTCAATAAATTTTTGTGAGATGAATAAATAAATAAATGAAATGTGGTCTAGAATCTGTATGTGCCCAATAAAGTAGTGTATGAGATATTAGGACATGCAATACACAGTCTCTGTTTTCAAGTTGCTTGTGGCCTAGGTAGATACTTACAAATATGCAGACAAAACTCTTTAATACACAAAGAAAAAGGCACTGAAGCAGAAATTGAGTTTAAATCTTTGCCCCCAGTGATTTGGCTGTGAATAGGATTTCAGTGACCAGTAACAATTACCCTGCTCTTTATGGTGAGTTGTCATAAAGTATATGTGCCCCTGCCTTTTCTTGTAACTTCTAGTAGCAAAAGAACACAAGGCTGAAACTTAAAAGTCCAGCATGTAGTCTCTTCAGTTTCCCTCAAATGTGACAGGTTAGTGGGGAGCAATAATTCAAAAGGATCTTTCTGGAAGTAATGTTGCAAAATTCTTAGAAAAATCTAAATTGCAAAGTGAATATACAAGGGAGTAGTTGTGCAAGCATCTTCAGCCCAAGATGCTTCAAAAATACTGAATCATCACCAAGGCCAGAAAAATAGACCTTATCTTATATAACCACACATTGAACTATACATGAACTCAAAATATGTAAAGGGAAATTAAAATTATTTTGCATGTTACACAAAACAAGTCCCTGAGAAGCCAGAGAATGGTATCTTAGCTAAAGGAGTATTTGATGTTAGTTGAACTGTAAATTTTTAGGAATTTAATATTGATTACAGTTATATGCAAAGAGGACATGAGGAATGTGATGGGCTGCCATCAGCCAGGAGAGACTGTTATACTTGGAACCATAAGAAACATGTGTGAGTGGTCAGGGTGCTGAAAGAATAGGGCTGAAATGGGCTGTCAAGAATGCATGAATGATTAATACGTAAGTACAGTGATGTGGATTGGAATATATTGCTAATTTGATTGAGTGGGAAAAGTGGGAGGGGAGACTTGGTGCCTCTAAATGTGTGTGGGATTGTTTGAATATCATGCATTAATAGCTACTAGCCAGATCCCTTAAGAGGTTGTCACCAAGACTCATCAGTTTTTCTTACCATATATTTCTTGTATTCACTCTTCATTTCCTCTGCCTTTTCTCCAGTTTGGACCGTACATTTCATGTCTTGGCTGTTTCAGTAGTTTTCCAATTAACATGACTAGTATTCCCCAAATCGGGTTGACAACAACTAAAACCACCAGGTCAGTATTTCTAAAACAGCACTTTTCTATCTTAATCCTTCATTGTTCTTCTCCCAAACCCCCCAATATTACCCATAATATTCAAACTGTGTCCTATAATCATACATAGTATGCTCCAGAAAGAGAGATTATGTTTGTTTTTATTCAACGAATATCTTTCTGGCACTTAGCACAACGTGGAGGCAGAGGAAGTGTTCAATGAATATTTGTCGAATGAGTGAACGAGGTAGCTCATTGGTTGCTGGGAAATGGAATTAGAGAAAGACAAGAAATTGGATTCTGGGGCTCCCACTTCCTCTCAAATCAGCAGCTCTGTTATTATCTGCTTATTATTTAGGTGTTTTGAGTAAGTTTTGTCTGGAAAAGAGTTCTGTTGCTCTAAGTATATGAAAGCCAATTAACTAAAAATACTTTAACTCTTACACCTGACATACAAAATCCTAAATTAATCTTTCAAAGGAACCTGCTAGTACTCCCCAAAATACAGAGAATATAATGTGGTTTTGTTGTTGTTGTTGTTGTTGTTGCTGTTTTTTTGACCAGCAATCCTCTCCAAAACCCCATGGGTCTATGGGGCTGCCATATTTGTTAGTATATAATCCCATTCCTGAGAAACAAGTTTTGACCCAGGTCTGGCCAGTTGTAATGTCTTGACATCCAGGCCTGAATTTGTTTGTGGGTAGGTACCTGACCCCAGCTGGGTTATTTGTTATCCTTTCCTGGGATTTTAAACAGTTTTTATCAGAAACCAAGCAATAACAATCTGATCATTTCTGTGGCCAACATTTTTCCCCCGGTGGCTAACATTAAGAGAAACTCTTCATGATCAGATTTCCCAGTGTTTGGGGAAGCAATCTAGAGTGGAAGAGTCAGAAGCAAAGATCCAGAAAGAAGGAGATATGAGAGAGAGAGAGAGAGAGCATCCTACTGGTATTTGAGTTCATTTCTAAGGCTGTCAAAAGTTGGGTTCTACTGACACAGTCCCTGTGATAGAATTTGGGGTGTAGGATATTTATTAGGGACCAACACTTATGGAAAGGAGGAGGAGAAAGCAAGATTGGGTAGAGGGAGAAACTGAACTCAATGCAAGTCTGACAACCCCACAGATAATTATTGACCATAATGAGTCCATTGAGCATAAATGGCCCATTGAAATTGTGCTGCACGGGCTGAGATGTCCTGGCCTTTATACTTCCACAGTGATTAGTCACTGAATATGGGCTACCCAGGGAAGGGCAAGTTCTCAGACAAGGCAACTCTCAGCAGCTGAAGCAAACCTTGAAGTAGATGATAGATGAAGGCTGTCTCCTGACCACATGGCCAGCATCTGGGAAAACATATTGTTCTGTGAAAGGGTATCTGAGCAGCACATCTCCATGTCCACCATGTAGGCCCACCTTTACCCTGCCTTCAACATGTTTGATCTTCAACTTCTTCTTGTAATGATGTGAGATACTTCAATATGTTTCCAATACATTTCCTTTGTTGTTGTTGTTGTTGTTTGGTGTTCTTTTTTTATTATGATTATATTTAAGTTCTGGGATACATGTGCAGAAAGTGCAGGTTTGTTACATAGCTATACACGTGCCATGGAGGTTTGCTGCACCCATCAACCCATCATCTACATTAGGTATTTCTCCTAATGTTATCCCTCCCCTAGCCCCCCACCCCCCTCATAGGCCCTGGTGTGTGATGTTCCCCTTTCTGTGCCCGTGTGTTCTCATTGTTCAACTCCCACTTAAGAGTGAGAACATGTGGTGTTTGGTTTTCTGTTCTTGTGTTAGTTTGCAAAGAATGATGGTTTCCAGCTTCATCCATGTCCCTGCAAAGGACATGAACTCATCCTTTTTTATGACTGCATAGTATTCCATGGTGTATATGTGCCACATATTCTTTATCCAGCCTGTCATTGTTGGGCATTTGGGTTGGTTCCAAGTCTTTGCTATTGTGAATGGTGCTGTAATAAACATACGTGTGCATGTGTCTTTATAGTAGAATGATTTATAATCCTTTGGGTATGTACCCAGTAATGAGATTGCTGGGTCAAATGGTATTTCTGGTTCTAGATCATTGAGGAATTGCCACATTGTCTTCCACAATGGTTGAACTAATTTACACTCCCACCAACAAGGTAAAAGCGTTCCTATTTCTCCACATCCTCTCCAGCATCTATTGTTTCCTAATGTAGATGATGGGTTGATGGGTGCAGCAAACTTCCATGGCACGTGTATAGCTATGTAACAAACCTGCACGTTCTGCACATGTATCCCAGAACTTAAGTATAATAACTTTTTAATGATCACCATTCTAACTGGTGTGAGATGGTATCTCATTTTGGTTTTGATTTGCATTTCTCTAATGACCAGTGATGATGAGCTTTTTTCATATGTTTGTTGGCCGCATAAATGTCTTCTTTTGAGAAGTGTCTGTTCATATCCTTCACTGACTTTTTGATGGAGTTGTTTGTTTTTTTTTTTCTTGTTAATTTGTTTATGCTCCTTGTAGATTCTGGATATTAGCCCTTTGTCATATGGATAGATTGCAAAAATTTTCTCCCATTCTGTAGGTTGCCTGTTCACTCTGATGATAGTTTCTTTTGTTGTGTAGAAGCTCTTTCATTTAATTAGATCTCATTTGTCAATTTTGGCTTTTGTCGCCATTGCTTTTGGTGTTTTAGTTATGAAGTCTTTGCCTATGCCTGTGTTCTGGATGGTATACATTTCCATTTTTAAAAAAATCAAGGTCAAGTTAGATTTTTGTCACTTGCGATTAACATCCTGATGGATGTCCTTCAGCCAGATTGCCCTCCAGAATACTCTTCTATCCTTTTGGTTTTCAAGTAAGTGTGTGTGTGTGTGTGTGTGTGTGTGTGTGTGTGTGTTTTCTCTACTGCTAAGGTCTGAATGTTGGTGCCTTCTCCAAATTCTTATGTTGGAACTGGAAAACCAATATGATAGTAATAAGAGGTGGAGCCTTGGCCAGGCGCAGTGGCTCAAGCCTGTAATCCCAGCATTTTGGGAGGCTGAGGCGGGTGGATCATGAGGTCAGGAGTTTGAGACCAGCCTGACCAACATGGTGAAACCCCATCTCTACTAAAAGTACAAAAATTAGTCGGACATGCCAGTGGGCGCTTGTAATCCCAGCTTCTCGGGAGGCTGAGGCAGGAGAACCGCTTGAAGCCAGAAGACAGGTTGCAGTGAGCCGAGATTGTGCCACTGCATTCCAGCCTGGGCAAAAAGAGCAAGGCTCCATCTCAGAAAAAAAAGAAAAAAAAAAAAAGAGGTGGAGCCTTTGGGAAGTGAATAAATCATGCAGGTTCCACCCTCATGGATGAGATTAGCACTTTTATAAAACAGCCTTCAAGGGACTCCCTTGTTCCTTCTGCCACATGAGGACACAGGTAGAAGATATAGTTCATGAAGCAGACATTGAATCTGCTGCACCATGATCTTGGACTTCCCAGGCTCCAGAACTGTGAGAAATAAATTTCTATTGTTTATAAGCTGCCCAGTCTAAGGTGTTTTGTTACAGCATCCTGAATGGACTAGGACATCTATACAGTCATTCATGCAACAAATACTTCCAGTGCACCCACCATGGATCAGGCAAGAATCTAAACCTTCCCTTTCCTAAAGCTTCAGACCACTGCCTTTCTTCGCACATGACTCCTTATGAAATCTGCTGTCCTTTGAATGTCAATAGCATTCACATTCCTCATCATCTCTACCATTCGTCCAGCACTACTTTGTCTTCCACTGGATGGCTGGCCTCTGGCAGAACTGTTTTTTGTGACACTGTGCTATGAAATAATGGGCCTCAAATGAGGGATGGGGTGAGAAAAATTTCATGGGACTTTGTCCCAACCTCTAAGGATGTTGTTCACTATATTGCAGTGTTCTTTCTACAAGACCCTCAGGAGATATTTCTTTTCTATCTCAATATCAATACCATATGTGCTTCTAAATAACTGCTTGATTTTTATCTCACTACCTTGTGAACTGTGCACCTGGCTAAATTTCTCTTTTCACATTGGCTGCTAGAGAACCCAAGCCAAATTTCACACTCTTAGCAAATGTGTAACATACTATGTCAGATGCCAGTAACTGTTGTCTCCAGGTCATTGAGACTGAAGACATGATTCCTTGTTTAAGTGGGTTGATATGGTTTGGCTGTGTCCCCACCAAAATCTCACCTTGAATTGTAATAATCCTCACGTGTCAAGTGTGGAGCCAGGTGGGGATAACTGAATCATGGGGGCACTTTCCCCCATACTGTTCTCATCGTAGTAAATAAGTCTCAGGAGATCGATGGTTTTATAGAGGGGCATTCCCCTACACAAGCTCTTTTCCCTACTACCATGTAAGATGTCCCTTTGCTCTCCAACTTTGTCTTCCACCATGATTGTCAGGCCTCCCCAGCCATGTTGGACTGTGAGTCCATTAAACCTCTTTCCTTTATAAGTTACCCAGTTTTGGTTATGTCTTTATTAGCAGCACGAGAACAGACCAATACATGGGGTTTCTTAAAAATGTAACCTGGGCCAGGCATGGTGGCTCACGTCTGTAATCCCAGCACTTTGGGAGGCCAAGGTGGGCGGATCATGAGGTTAGGAGATGGAGACCATCCTGGCCAACACGGTGAACCCCCATCTCTACTAAAAATACAAAAAATTAGCCAGATGTGGAGACATGCACCTGTAGTCCCAGCTACTCAGGAGGCTGAGGCAGGAAAATTGCTTGAACCCAGGAGTTGCAGGTTGCTGTGAGCCAAGATTGTGCCACTGCACTCCAGCCTGGGTGATAGAGTGAGACTTCGTCTAAAAAAAAAAAAAAAATTGACCTGAATGCATTAGGATTGGGCATAGAGTCTTGGTTGCCTCAAACATACTCACCTCCTGTTGTAAACACCACTTGTCACTTCGTATATGTATGCACACACTGGCCCCCTTGAAGTTATTTGATTTTATTATTCTTCCTCTATAGATTGCATTAAAAAGTTTTTAAAGAATAATATGTTTAATTTAACCCACCATATTCAAAATGTTATCGTATCAACTTGCAATCAATGCAGAAAAAAGTATTAATGAGATATTTTTCATTTTTTTGTACTAAACCTTTGTAGTCCAATGCGTTTTTTATTGTTGTAAAATACATATAACATAAAATTGACCTTTTAACCATTTTTAAGTATACAGTTTAGTGACATTAAGTACATTTGCATTGTTGTGCAACCATCACCACTATCTACCAGCAAAACTTTTTCATCTTTCTAAGAGAAAACTCCATACCATTAAATAATAATTCATCATACTCCCTTCTCCCCAGCCCATGGCAACCACCATTCTATTTTCTGTCTTTGTGACTTTGACTACTCTAAATACCTCATATAAGAGGAATTGTATATGATTTGTCCTTTTGCATCTAGCTTATTTTACTCAGCATAATGTCCTCAAGATTCATCAGTGTTGTGGCATGTGTCAGAACCTCTTTCCTTTTAAGGCTGAATAATATTTGATTTACATATATTCCACGTTTTGTTTATCTATTCATCTATGGTTTCCATTTTTGTATTAGCCAATTTTATGTTGTTGCCCTTGTTTTCTCTGTAAACTGCCTTTAATTATTTTATGAGCAGTGTGCAGCTTAAATACATTCATAGTTTTCATCTTCAATAAGACAATAAGCTCCTTAAAGATAGTGTCCAGCACATGTTTAGCACAAAGGAGATGTTTGACACATGTGTTAATTGGTACAAGTAACACCCGGTTCTAACCTGTAGGTGAGGTGAATGCAGTGGGGAGGCAGGGGACCCTTGCACCTTGCCTAGGGGTGATGTGGAACACAGAACATTGTGTCCCTGTGTCCAAGCCTTTGGTAATCTTATCTATATGTTCTCCTGCATTTACTCTTCTTCCCCAACATCTTTTTAATGATCATTTTAATAACAGTACTGTCAACATACATTACACTGAAAATGCCGGAAAACGCCCCTTTGGGAGGAGACACACAGGCTGAAAATAGCTCTTCTTGTTTTCCTCTCCTTCCTATTCCAGCCTCAACTGCTGTTCTTGGTGGAGACAACCACTGTGGGATCAGAGTAGATTAAAATATAAGGCTGCTTTAATAGTAAAAAGTTTCCCAGTATTCAAATTCACTGAAAAATGCCCTTAAGCTTTAAAATATAGAGATACAATTCAGTGATTTTCGGGGAAAACCTTTATACAGCAATCTAAAAAGAGAAGTTTGGAAAGAACCTATAAATCAGAGTCTGGTTGTCCCGGGAGGTAAGGTTATATGGACATGGTGGCTTCTTCTATGGTATAACTAAAGAACATGAAAGTCTTTCTGACCTTATACCCAGCAGGCCAGGAGAATTTTCCCTTGTGTAGTGACACTTGATTGGCATTCATGCCAAAAGGCTCTTGTGAAATGGTTGCCTGAGCAGAGTGAGGTGGGGCTATAGTAGCTCATCAACACAGATGCCCCATGTGCTCCCTGCACCGTCAGTCCCTGACACACAGGCATAAAGCCTCTGCTGGAGCCACTGCAGGGATGGGAGCTCAAGACCCACTCATGCCTCCCCTTACCTGAGTAGCCCACTTTGGTTTGGGACAGCCTTGTTGTTAGAAAAATCTTTGTTTTATTGAGAACAAAACTTTCTCCATAAACATCACCTTTGGCTTATAATTTCCCTTAATCATATCTAATCTTTTGTTTTTTTTTTTTTTTTGAGACAAGGTCTTGCTTCATTGCCCAAGCAAGAGTGCAGTGGTGCAATCATAGCTCACTGCAGCCTCAAACACCTGGGCTCAAGTGATCCTCCTACCTCAGCCTCCTGAGTAGCTGGAAGTACAGCCATGGGCCACCATGCTTCCTGGCTAATTTTAAAACTTTTTGTAGAGATGTGGGGAGTCTCACTATGTTGCCCAGGCTGGTCTTGAACTCCTGGCCCCAAGTGATCCTCTCACCTCAGCCTCCCAAAATGCTGAGATTACAGGTATGAGCCACCGAGCCCAGCCCACATGTCTAATCTTGAGTGTACATGTCAGCTAGTGCTCACCTAGCCAAGAATTGGCACCAAGGGACCTGCACACTGGATTGGGTGCCTTTCATGACACAGGAGTATGTATTAGTTTGTTTTCATACTGCTATAAAGATACTACCCATTGCTGGGCCGTTTATACAGAAAGAGGTTTAATTGACTCACGGTTCCACATGGCTGGGGAGGCCTCAGGAAACATACAATTATGGTGGAAGGGAAAGCAATCACCTTCTTCTCAAGGTGGCAGGAGAGAAAAGAACAAAGGAGAGACCTTCAAACACTTATAAAACCATCAGATCTCATGAGAACTCACTCACTATCTTGCCAACAGCTTGGGGGAAACCACCCCCATGATCCAATCACCTCCCTCCCTCAACATGTGGGGATTACAATTCAGATTACAATTCAAGATGAGATTTGTGTAGGGACACAGCCAAATTATTTAAGAGTGTTTTATGTTAGTTTCAAGTGAAACTCTTGGTGGGGGTTGGGTGAGGAGTGGAGGAGGGCAGCAGCTCTGGCAGGGACCGTTGGGCAGCCAACAACACCAAGAAGGCTTTGAATGACACCTGAAGACAGGAAGACAGACCATAGAAGAACAAGGTGTGCCAAGACATGGTTCACTTGCATTCATTCCTGCCTTCTCTAGGATCTCTCCCACCCCGGAGACTTGGGCATCAGAATTCACTGAGCTCTGGGCTAGCCCTTAGAAAAACTTGTATCTGGTATTACCCTGTTTTGGTTTGCTTGTTTGTTTGCTTTTGTTTTTGTTTTTGTTTTTACTAGTTCTGTCACCTTGAGAAGATCATTGAAGTTCTCAGAACCTCAGTCTCCTCATCTGTAAAACTGGATTAATAATGCCACACCCAGTCTTCTTCCCACTTCACAGGGTTGTGTTAAGGATCAAATAGGGTAATGCATATGAATTCCAGAAAGGAGAAAGGGCTTTACAGCACAGATATCAAGTAGCATAACCTCTCTGTGTTTCCACCTGTCTATTTTCTTTGCATTCTTTCAAAACTTATTTATAATTGTTTGTATAATGCTAAATTGTTTGCATATTTTAAGGTGCCTCATCTCCTTTTTGAAATATGGTGTGGAATAAACAAAATTATACATAAAATCAACATTTAATAGATTGTTATGATTACTGTTGTCTTGGGGAAACATATTGGGGGAGTTATGTATAGAATTTATTGTCGAGAGATAATATTATGGAGAGAATGTGTTTTAGAGAAAATATATGATATTACTGGTCTGGGCCTTGGCGCAAAGCATTTTAAAGGTGCTACTTTCTCTACTAAATGGGAAACTCCTTTACCTTGAAGTGTGTATTTCAAACCCAGTTCCATAAAAAGGAGAACTCACCAGGAGTTGCTGCAGAGTTCATGTTTACAGGATGCACGTTCTTTCTTATTCAGCACTAGGAAAGCCATTTGCTTTACCACTGAGGTGAGGCTTGTGAATGAGTTAGGGTACAGCCCAATATGTGGCTTCCTTTTATTTTCTTATTTTAAAATGGCCATCTGTAGAGTCTTCTGGAAGCCACCATTTCTATCCTCTGTTCTTGACAACAGCCATGAAAGGTGAGGTAGGCCAGCTCCTGTTCTGCAGATGGTGAGATGGCACATGGGGAGACAGTGTTGTGCAATGGGAAATGCAGGCTGAAGCCAAAGAGACCTGGGTTGAATGCAAGGCCCACCAAGCATCTGGGTCCACACTCCCTGTCTGGTCTTGGCCTAGTCATTTAAACTCTCTGAGCCCAGTTTCCTCATCTATTAAGTGGGGAAAATAATAGTAGCTACAGAACAGGGTTGTAATAACAATGAATGTATAAAGTTGTACAGCCCTAAGCTTAAAGCTTGGCTTGCGTTATTGTTGTTAATAAACTATTCTCCACCCACTTCCTTCATTTGAGTAAATCTGCAACCCAAGCTTTACTCAAAAGAAAATATTTTGCATTATGGGAAAGGGGGAATTTAAGAAAAGTCCCTTCTTTATGATACCTGGAGTCTGTTTTATGAACCTAGAAACTAAATATTCTTATCAACTTGGCAGGTAAGTGAAAACAAAATTTATGTCACACCAAACTGAAAAGGCGAATGCATCTTCTTGCATCTGACTTTAAAAAGCTATCAGGTCTAAGTCACCTAGATTTCATTCTAATCAGGATTCAGGCCCAGCTTGTGAATTGTGAGTCATGTGCAGGCTCTGAACCCAATAGTTGGTAAACTGGGCTTCAACAAAGAACTTAATTAAGGAGAACCACCCTCTTCCGGCCCCCATGTATTACCACCCTCAACCCCTACCCACAAACCACAAAGGGATATGCACCTTGCACTAGATTTTTTACCTTATTATGCACAGTGTAACATTTATTACTTCACTCAACACTGCTGGATGAAAACAGCCCTCTTCAATTTACAAAACCCCACTTTACAGGAAATGTAGGAGAAAGGCCAGAGTACAGATTAATGAATGCTATCAAATACATCCACCCGAAAGTATCACCAATTTTGCTGTGACACAGTTCCTGGAATTGCATCAGATATTTAAACTTTTGGATGTACCAGTATTGTATCCCCAAAGACTTTGAAAGAAGTGCAAAAATTACGTACTTTTCACAATGCATCGTCATGCTTATTTGCACGTGTGTCTGGTCTGCTGTATTCCTAGGCCCTCCATGAACTTTGTCCCACCTGCCTCTCCTATCTCTTTCTGTCCCTCTCTACTTCAGCCCACCTGGCCTTCTTGTTCACTGAACCAGCAAAGCTAGCCTTGCCTCAGGATATTTGCACTTGCTGTTAATTCTGCTTAGAATATCCTTTGCTTGACTGGCTCCTTCCACCATACAGGTCTCAGCCAAAATACCACCTCCTTAGAGAAGCATTTTCTCATCACTACTATGAAGAAGTAGCAGCCCTCAGCTTTTCTCTATCACATACTTCTTTTTTTTTTTTTTTGCCTTCATTGTACAGTCTTCCCTTGGTATCTGTAAGAGATTTGTCCCAGGACCCCTGGAGGATACTAGAATCCCAAGATGCTCAAGTCCTTTATGTAAAATATCATAGTATTTGCATATAACATACACACATCCTCCTGTATACATTACATCATTTCTAGATTACTTATAACACCTAATACAGTGCCTACACATCACTTCATTTGCTTGAATTCAACGTAGTACTTGGCATGTGGCAAATTCAAGTTTTGCTTTTTAGAACTTTGTGGAACTTTTTTTTCCCGAATATTTTCGACCCACAGGCAGTTGAATCAATGAATGCAGAACCCACGGATGTGGAGGGCCAATGGTATTTACCACTATGTCTCAGTGATTTTAGTTAATGGAGGTGACAACATGTAGAGGTCAGTGCCATTGGAAGAAGACTTAATACTTTATCTTTCTCAAGAGAAGGGGATATACCACACCACACAGGGCCACAGAGAAACACCAGATTTTGATATGAGGCAGAAGCTGGAAAGAGGAGAGTCTAGGTCACAGTCTGTATGAGGGATTCCATGGGAAGGTCAAGACAGAGCAGAATAAATACTTTAGAATTGGCTGGTTTTAATAATTTCAGTGGGCTTTGGGCTATAGAGGTGGTCTCTAATTGCCTCGTACATGGTTCTGGGATAATTTAGGGCAGGGAAAATATTAGCTTGGTGTGTGAGAGTTAGATAAAGGGGGTAGTTGGGGATATAGACTCTGGATTGGTTGGTTGGCATATGAAAGGTATGCCTTTCATAAGAGCTCAATCCTGAGCTTTTAACTATCTCTAAGATTTGGCTAATGTTGCAGGAAAAGCCTCTTTCCAGACAACAAGATTTTTCAGGTGTCGAAATGTCATAAGATATATAAAATAAAAAATATGATTAATACAAACTATATGAAATAATCTCATTTATTTTTGTCTATCTACTTTAACAGAAGGTAAGCCCCATGAAGGTAGGGACCATGTCCTTATTGTTCACGACCATATTGCAAGCACAAAGTAGGTGTTCGATAAATATTTGTTGCATGAATAACAAAATATGAGCCCCCAGAGTCTGGGACTTTGTGGTCTTCACAGTTGTATCTCCCTGTTCCAACTCCATCCTTATACTTTCCCTAGCACAGTGCAGAATACATAGTAACTGTCATTTAAAAAGGGTTGTTGAATTAATTTGAACTGAGAAGGGTAATATACCATTTTAATTTGTGTAGTTTAAAATAGTTTTAGCAAATGTATTCATTTGTCACAGATAAAGTGGATGGCACAAAAATTCATACATTTTGGTAAGAAGAAATAAGATCAAACAGATTCAAAACATATGCTCCTTTTAATCAGGGATTAGCAATAGCATATTCAAATATCAAGGACAACACATCATGGATTATAATGACCTGATCTCTGCCTAAAAGAGATATTTAAATTCACCTTTAAAAACAGGAACACAGCCAGACAGGGGGGTATACAGCTGTAGTCCAAGCTTCTTGAGACGCTGAGGTGGGAGGATTGCTTGAACCCAGGAGTTTGAGTCTTGCCTGGGCAACACAGCAAGACTCTGCCTCTAAAATAATAAAAATAAATAAGTAAATAGGAATGTAATACACCAAGATGTTAAAAGCATTAATCTCTAGACAGCAGGAGAAGTATCTTTGTAGTTTTCCACATTTTCCTTATTTTGTACAATGAATGTACATGACTTTTAAAATAAGAAAAAAAATCATTCAAAAGAAATTAGCATTTTGGTTATATTTTATTCTGGCTTCCACATTAGAGTATGCCAGCAGATTAATAGAACTAACAAAGGAGCCTAAATTCTGCAGCATTTTTTTCTAGCTCCTTTTTTATTTATTTATGCCTCAGAAGCAATGTGAATTCTTAAATTATCCTTCATTAAATCTAATCAGAGTTTCGATGGACTCCAACAAACGAGAGCACAGCACGTTAGTTACCATGTCATGCAAGAACAGAAAATAACCTGGTAGATTCTCCATGTCCCTCTACCAATGTCAGCCCTGCCAACGTTCCTTACTGACGTTCCCAAAACTGACATTCCCCTTTCATTGATGTCACTGAATCAGGAAGCCGAAAAGCTGTTGCAAAATGACTGTTTCTATTGCAAAGGTTTAAAACTTTAGAGATTGAAAGGTTAAAGTTAAAAATATGTATTTTAATTTGAACAACAGATGGCCTTGGAGTGACTACAAGGCTGAATTAACTCTCGAGTCTCTATGGCTGTTTGTGGAAAGAAAAAATAAAAAAGACAACCAAAACCCTTAAAAAGCCCACACTGGAACACACAGCTCAAGTGCTGGTGACATCAGCAGAATCTCTCTGTTGAATTAGAGTCCCGAATTTGGCTTCAGAGCCATCTGTTAGCCTCCAGATAGAATAATCTTCTATGAAATTATACTGCATAGTTTCACTAATGAACATTTCCAATTGTCAGAGCCTCAGTCTCATAGCTGTCCCACCTCTTGAAGCCTCCATGGCTCCCTGAGCCCCTGTGATACACAGAGGGATCCTACTTGCCAAAGTTCACAATGGATCTGTCCTTTGAAAAGATGTGTTCTATCTTAGATTGAGTTCTATGGAAACAGACTTTGAGATGGAGAGCTGCATGCAGAAGGTTTATTAGAAAGTGCTCTTGGGAAATACAGCTATAAGGAAATGAGGAAGGCTGCATTGTGCAAAGGGAAAAGCTAACATATAAGGCAGTTCTAACTCAGGCCTTGCTGTCCTATGGAGAGCTCGATTGCTGGGAAGAGCCCTCAGAGTTGTCCCAGATTGAATCACAGAATCTTGGTCTTTGCATCTTCATATCAGTTGTCATTGGATATAGGCTGCTCCCTGAGAAGATATTTAGTAAATGATTGCTTTATTATTATTATTACTGTTTGCTATAGACTGAATGTTTGTGTCTCCTCAAAATTAATATATCGAAACCTAACCCCCAAGGTGATGGTATTAGGAGGTGGAGCTGTGGGGAACTGGTTAGGGCCGTGAACGAGGCCCTTATGATGGAATTCATTAGTGCCCTTATAAGGTGCTAATAACTCTGGTCACTTTCTTTGCCATGTGGAGAAATACAGCAAGATGAAATGTGAAATTTAAGTGATGGAACTAGTGCCCTTATATGGCGTGAAATAACTCTGGGTCACCCTTTGCTATGTGAGAATAATACAAGATGGCACTGTTGGGATATGCCAGTTGCAGGGCTCCCTACCAGATACCTCACACTAAATCTGCCTTGGTCTTAGACCACCCGGCCTCCAGAGCTGTGTGAAATAAATTTCTGTTGCTTATATGGTACCCAGTTTATGTTTTGTTATGAGAGCCAAATGGACTAAGACATTATTAATCCCAAAGTGAATGGATCCTTCTGCTCAACAGCAGGCACCAGTTGGGGAGCTTTGGGGCCATTTGTATGGGTGATGAGGAAGGATAAAGGGCTGAGTAGAACAAAAGTCAGATGCGCAGTGCTGGAATGAACAGAAAGGCAATGTCATCCTGGCATGCCTATGCACATGTATGGAATATCAAAATGTGGGGAGAAGCCAGTCACCCTACCCAGCAGCGATGAAGTCCCAGAGTCTACTGGCTTGGGCATCTTGCTGCTCTAACTGGAAAGCTCCCAGCCTGGGCTGCTGCCAGAGTTGGTATAAGCAGTCCCTTTTTAGGCAGAACATTATCTAGATTGGATTACATGCCTGTAAACTGATCAGTGCATCTTCATATGCTGTCAAGCATCTGAGTTCAAACAATTGGACTATTTTAATAAGATTAGCAACTTGACCCCTTCCTATAGTTTTCTCTCTACAGGATTCCATTCAGAATCCTCTGGAGAAGAGTGTCTTAGGGAAGTAGTAGGATTTCTGAATGCCCTGCATCTGCCTTCCTGAGGCAGATACAGCTAAAAAATACCTTCATGTCAACTAGAACCACCTGTATACTCCAAAATGTGCCAGAGAAATGTGCCCAAAGTCGAGGGAGTGGTATTGTGGACAGGTGGTTTAATAGGATGAATATATATTCTTGATTGGTAAACCTTGCAATGAGTTTGCTTATAACTCACCCATGAATGGAGAGCCAATCTCTGCCTGCAAAGGCTAGAGTGTAAAAAATGGCCAGATGGCCAATAATGAGGCAGACTTTCATAATTATATAACGATTAAGGGTTTGAAATAAAGGTTATGGAATTGCACAGATCTGCTTTTCAAATTTCAGTTCCTTCACTTACTAATTTTGAAAACCTGATGAAGTGATTTAACATCTCTAAATCTTACTAGTTTCCTCCTCTTTAAAATGGGATAATAATGCCTACTTGTGTCAAATGGACGTAAGCCAGTTTGCGCATTCACAAATACTAGATCCTTCGAGGATTATGATTGGGTTCTTTTTGGTAGATGGTAGGTAGATGGTAGATGTTATAATCATTGCAGGTAGAAGGCTATCAGTTTCCTCCTCAAAATTTCTCTACCAGGTGGTACTTTGCCAGAAAGCAAGTCTCTGGCCAAATTCTCAAATTCTTCCAGATAGGTAGGCACAAAAACAGTCATCATTCTGTAAGTGTGACAAAATCCCAGCTCTCTGTAATTCTCTATTGGTTAATAGGACAATTTTTAGAGGTAGGTTTCAACTTAAATTTCTAGTAGGTTCTAGGTAACACCATCGTCTCTTCAGAATCCTAAATCTAGGGATTCTTTTTTGAAGCAATTGGGCTATTTTAGTAAAGGGGGAGTGTCTGTATGATACTTGTGGACAGTGCAGTGCCTGGAACACTTTTATTTATTTCACCAATGAAAAATGTTTTCTAACATTTTTATACTAATGAATAAACCTTTGGTGTTGACCAGAAATCATGATAGCTAAAGAATAAAGTAGTTCTGTAGGAACTGTTTCTGGAATACTATATTCTAATATGGTTTCACAAAAGCTGGTCATTTTTGGAGAGTGTTTTCCTGATTAGAATCCTTTGAATATTAATTGACCACCCTAAGGTGGTTTTAATTAAGGCAATTAACCAGGTTAATTAACTACTCTAAGATGTATTAAAATACATATGCAAACACTCTCTCACAGACAAACTGCTCTCTATGCTGATACATTTTAAAGTTAAAAACCACATAGAATGTTTCATAGAATTAAATGACATAATCAGGTGGTGACTGACAGCTTGCCCTGAATTGTGGGAATGAATGATACCTCCTTGGCGGCCACCAGAAATACATTGATGGTGGGGGAGTTTTTGCAAGGGATTGGAATTCTTGAGTCAACAGCTAAGGGGTGGGTGTAGAGAGCTTTTGATGTTAATGTTAATGTGATATTGATAGATATCACTAGAGGGTAAACTCCATAAGGACAGGAACACTTCCCTTTTTTTCCCTGCTGTATTTCAATGTTTAGAACAGTGCCTGGTATATTGTAGTTGCTCAATCGATAGCTGTTGAAAGAATGAATACATTTTTAAAATCTGATCTGATTCTTTTGAGGATGTACAGGAGTTAGTGCAGTGCTAGGCATAGAGTAGATGCCTAATGAATGTTTACTAATTAGTATGAATGAATGAATAAGCAATTTCTTATTGAACAAGTAAAATAATTCCCTAAAGGATATTGTCAAACTAGGTCAATATCATGCTGCATAGAAATTTAATTTATGCTGTATTTATAGCAACTCTAATGGTGATATTTAAGATAAGATAGCCTGAGCATAGTGGCATTATAACCAAATGAATGCCTCTGTCTGAAGAATACAGGTTAAGAGACCCATATTGAACTGAAGAAAGGGCTCTATGGTAGTCGTTGGAAGGCTCCCTTCTAAGCTCATCATAGTCTCCATGTAGAGATTGCCATTTTCCATGTTGTATATTTTGCTTTTTATGAACAGCTCTTAATTTTAATTATCAAATCTATCAACCTTTTCCTTTTTGGTTTGCACATTTTATACCTTGTTTAAGAACTTCTCTCCTAGATCAAGGTTAAAAATATATACTTACTTATTTTTTACTAAAGTTTTGAAAAGTTTGTCTCAGAGGTCATCCAACCATCAATAATTGATATTTTGCCTATGGTATAAGGTAGGAAAATACAATTTCATTTTCCCTCATATGGTTAGTCATTATTTAAATATAATTTTATTTAGTCCAATAACTACATTTTATCATTTCCATTTAAATCTTAACTAGAGGCTTTTTTGGGAGGTGGAAAGGGCAGGTGGTACAAGTCATGTTAATTTTATCCTCCCAACTAGTGTAAATGGGAGCCTGTGCTTAGGGATTTGGTGAGAGGAGAGATCCTTCCTCCCATACTCCCGCCTTTCCAGCTCCAACTGTCTCAAGTCTGAGACAGGCCATGACTTTCTTCTCATTGCAAGTTCATTAATCATCTAATGAGGATGTCAACCTTTGGGTTGTGGGAAACTTTATTCTAGAATCTGCTTTACTTTCTCATTCTGCTTTATTCCCTCACATCTCATGTCTGCCCCAATAAAACCAAGGCTTTTTGCTTCCAGGAGTAAGGAATTTTAGTACTAGATTATTCCTCCTTATTGTTGATTCTGGCCTCAAGGGCTTTGGGAATTCCCTTTAATCTCCTGAAAGCTCATTCATGCATTAAATTTTTTAAAAATTTAATTCAAACTTGTAGATGTTCTGAACCATGAGGAAGTCTCCAAAAACCTAGTCTTTCATGTTGCTGAAATAGAAGTCTATGGTATCTTTTTGTTTGTTTGTTTGTTTGTTTGGGGGGGGTTGCTTTGTTTATTTGGGCAGTGCCTTTGGAGACTAATGTTTTTTACATTAACATCTTTGATCCATACAGACTTAATTTTGATATAGTAAAGGATGTGGTAGGGATCCTGCCTTATTTTTTCAAAGCCATCCGGTAAACACAAAACAACACTATTTATAGAATAATTCACAGAATGGAAGTTTTAGAATGTAAATACTAAATATGTGATAGGGAAAAGAACACTAATACACTAATAAAATATTCCAAAGCAAGACTGACCCCTATTACCACTGTCTCACCAGTCTGCACTGGATGCGGTCAGCTTCTTGAATCACCAGAGCTATCCATGCTAGAGATACTTCCATCTCTTTTAGCTGAAAATATTTACAGAAATACATATCCTGTTGGGAATATAATGGAGGATATATAATCAACTTTTTCATGTTCATTGTTTTGTTACTATACATAGTAGATGAGTTTCAGAAAAGTTGTATTAAATTAAAATCATATTTTTAGTTCCCCTGGCAAGTGTTCTCTTTAATGGGATTTTACTTTGAATTATTTTTGAAAATCATCTTAAAGGGTAAATAATGACTCCCTAATTTTTCTACGATGCAAATAAGAGAGTTTTTATTTACTAAGTTTCTCAATGCAAGATATACTTACATAATGCAGATTCTTTTCTAATACAGGAGAAAAAAAATGAGGAGGCTAAATTTTAAAAGCAAATCAATGTGTATTTTAAAAAATGCAATTGTTGGAATACAGACTTAAAGACATTTCTTAAGGATCATTTACATGAATCCAATTTGCTTGCCTCTATATGAGAGGCAACATTTTGGGTGTTTTTTTTTTCAAAATCTAATTTTTAAGCTTTGTAGGGTAGGTGCCAAATGGTATTTTAAAAACACACATTTAAAAAAGGAAGAACGTGCAGTTTTGCCTGGAGTACAGATGGAGCCTGTGTCAATTGAAGGCATTTTGCCTAAGGACACAGAGAAAATCACTTTTTCATAAAGACCATAAACTCCACTCATGTTTCTGTTCATTTTAATCTGTAGAAAGTGGGAAGAAATCAAATAGGGGGGCATATGGGTTCATTTGTTTTAATAATCTCATCACTCAAATTTTATATCAATTATGCTATAAAAATTATTTGACCCTCAAGTCAGTAATGCAATTTTTATATGAAAACATATGGTCATTTCTGGTTATTTCTTGTTACTTATCTTACTGATTTTTTTTTTCTGTCATGTACTGTGTATTGTGTAGATAGGGCCCAATTTTATTCTATCTCCGTACCTCATACATATCTTTTATGAAATCTCCTCACTTTTGTCCCCTGCAGCATACCCTATATTAGAAATTTAAAAAATGATGATAGTAACCCTCATTCCCTGTGCCAGGCATTGTGCTTAGGACTGTAGAGGTAACTTTTCATTTAAGCTGTGAAATAGAAATGAGGAACCACAGAGTATTTGAGAGACAAGAGGCAGAGCCAATATCTGAGCATGCACTTTGGCTTTTAAAACCCCTTCCCTTTACCACTCTGCCGATATTCTTTATAAAGACATAAATATGAAACTGCTAGTAAGAAGATAATATAAATCTTCATTGATTGACGTGGAAATATGTCTATTATAAATTGTTATGTAAAAAACTCAGATTGTAATACAGGGTAAGCATCAGGATCCCATTCTTTTAAAAACAAATTTGCATATGTACAAAAATGGCTGGAAAGATAGATTCCTAAATGTTAATAGCAATTCCCAGTGGTTTAAAATATTCTTCTTTAAATTTTTGGATTTCACTTTTCAGGGAGCATTTTTCAGTCATGGTTCTTTATTGCAAGCAACAACTCTGGCGGTGGGGCAGGGGGAGGCGCGGGGGGAGGGGGAAAGCAGCAGCACATGGCCAGACCTGAGATCTTTGGTTTTAATGCCATGTGCTGCTGTATCACTTATAGATGATAATCTTTTTCATTTTATTTCTTCCTTCTACTTTTGATTATAAAGCCAATTCTCATATTATCAAATAGTTGGGACAAAGTTAATCCTGCCTGGCAATAATTTCTCATCAGTTTTCTATTTTTAAAGATTAACTCATTTTAATCTGTTCTCCCTGTGTCATTAAATCATAGTGGTATCAAGCTACAGAAAACTCTGCACAAACTGAACTGTATAAAAAAGGGAAATGTACTGAGTTATAACTGGAGTGCAGAGGTTGAGTCAGAGGTTCTCAGTGTCGTCAGGGAATTGAAACAGTTTCTCTGTGATCCCTTTCCCTCTACTCTCCCCACTTTGATAGGCTCGTTCGTGTTCTGCTTCCTCATCCCTGTATTAAAAAGCTGCAGCTCTTACTGCCTTCACATCCTTAACCTTCCACTCTTCAGAGGGAGAAAGACCATCACCCCTGATAGCTCCTGGGAAACCATGAAGAAACTTCTTTCCCAGAGAAACCTCAGCAAATGTCTGTTTCTTATTTGCCCAAATAGGGTCACCTGTAAATTCCTGAACCAATTTCTAAATATCTAACTACTAAATACCAAATTCATCACTCAATACTAATTACCATGAAGCTGAGGTGGGTGGGTAGGTCTCCAAAGGGAAATTTGGCTGCTGTTAGTAGAGGAAGAGGAAAATGAAGGCTAGGAATCCAGTCATTCTCACTGGCTTTTATATCCACCCCCCAGTATCCCCTCCCTCCCAACTGTCACTCTTAACTCTTCCTTACTTCATTGTTGCAACAGTTTTATTCCACCTACCTACTGAATTATTTTCCTCATTAAGGTTTTATGACCACTTTAAGAATCTAACATAACTTGCTTTTGGCCACAACATCAAACCCAAACTCTCATATCCATTTAAATTTTATTCTCCCTAACCGTTCACCACCACTTGATCTATTATCCTAAAACAGCTCTCACTTTGCCCCTTCTTTACTGAAAGTTGTCTGAGTCCTGGGTGCATAACAGGTGACATTCATTCACCCTATCCTGTCATTTGAAATTTTCGACAATCTGGCCTCATCTACAATTTAACTTTTTCTCTTGTCCTTCCCCTTACTATTTCTAGAAAACACCATATTCTTTCTTACCTCCACAACTTTGAAAACACTGTCTCTTTCCATCTGGAAATCTTTCTTTTCATAGATTTGGATAACTAAGTAAAATTCTATACCATATACTTCTGCATACTTATGTCTTTTTCTATGAATTATAACTGTTCATAAAAACACAAACTAGCAGTATTTAATATCAAGGAATGTTTCATTCATTAGTTTATTGACTGATCATGGTCTATAAGATTCTGCATGAGCAGATGTCCACCTACCTCCCAATCTTGTGTCACAGTCTCCTTTTTCTTGCTTGCTATGCCTTACCACACAACAAATGCCTAATGCTGTTTCCTGTTTTAGAAATTCCATACACTTGTCCTCCACCCAAAATGCTCTTTCTCCACCTCTTCACAAACTCTACTTCTCTTTTAGGTGTTTCCTTGAATGTAATTTCTTTAGAAAAACCTCTGACTCTCAAAAGCTTTGGTCCTCCTGTTACGTGCTTTTATGGGACCCTTTACTTTTCCTTTGCAATATTTATTTCAGTTGTAATTAATTATCCATTCTATTATCTCTTGAATGCTTATTTCTCTTAACATACTCTGAACACCTAACACAATGATTAGTACTGGTGGATGCTCCATTCTTTTTTGAATAAATAACGGTGGATATTTTTTCTCCACAGCAGTGCTTTTTTTCATTAATCTTCACTGGCTGACAGGTGCTGCATAATCTAACATTGCTTTTATTTTTGGATAAAGCATTGCATTCAAATCATTTCATTAGATTTAGAAGTCTTCCTGGAAATAGACACGAACTACCAACTCTAGAGCTTTGGAAGTGACTTTACTTCCAGCTCTTTTGCTGTCTTCTCCTCCTGTCCTTAATCATCTCACTTGCCTAACAAGTGAGTCATTCACATAACATTTAAGAAGAAACTCCCATTTGCTACTTTGTGTCCTGTTTGATGTCTTCTTTTCCTTAAGGACAAGACACAGGATAAAAGATAAGTATTACACAAACATGTCTTCATCATGCCTGGCCTTTTCCAATCAGTATTCCAAATATATACATGCATATAATGCATTCTGTTCATTTCAAATGAGATGTAATTAAATGCTATTTTATACCAAATATCAAAAATCCAATTAGCTATTCAAGTAGACTCCAGAATTTTTTCTGTTTGGCCATTCTTACTGAATATTTCAAGATTCATTGAGTCAAAATTTTATATGATTTAAACTGAGACTACAGAGTTTCAGGATGAGTTTTAGAGAAACTAATTCCAGGTATATTCTTACTGATCCTGTTATATCTTTCTATGAGAGATATAGGACAAATACTTCTCTTCTGACTTCAAAAAAATGAAGAAATGGGGACTATGTCAATAGCCCACTTTTCTCTGGAGCAATGAAAATGTTCTAAATCTTGGCTGTTCAGTATGGTAGCCCTAGCCACATGTGACTGTCGAACACTTGAAATGTGATTAGTGCACTGAGAGCCTGAATTTTAAATTTAATTTGATTTAATTGATTTAAGGTTACATAGTCACATGTGGCTAATGGTTAGTGTATATCACAGCACAGCTTTCTATGCTCAAAGTGATGAATAAATGGGCTTCTGGATTTGTAAAAGAAGAGAGTCAGGAAGGGACTGTTAGGCGCAGTGGCTCATGCCCGTAATTCCAGCACGTTGGGAGGCTGAGGTGGAAGGATTGTTTGAGACCAGCCTGAACAACATAGTGAGACTCCATCGCGACAAGAAAAACAACAAAAAAAAAGTGATTGTTAATTCTGGTCCTCTCCTCATTTCTTATTTAGGTGAGGGGACAATTCACAAGCAGACACTTGTTTCTAATAGGATGTCCTGACTATGGTGAGACATTCCATGCCCTAAAACTACACATCACCTCATCAGAAACACTGAAAGACAGACTTCCACAAAAATAATTTGCTAAGCTTGTTTAAACAGACATGCTGGGTTTCTTCTCTCTCATAAGACTCAGATATAGAAATGTTTAAAGGGTTCCGAATCATACCAATAATATGAGCACGTATTATGGCTGAGTGTTTGTGGAAATATTGCACATCCACCCAACTCATCACCTGTTAAGTCACATCTTTGTTTTATTTTCAAAAATGAAATGATTCATAGTCATTTCATTCATGGGACTTGGTGCCAGTTTATTTCTGGGAGTTTAATTGCCAGCTTCTGGAATTGAGACACAAATGTCTTAATATAAACAGGCTATAGGCAGGAGCTTTCAATCTTGTTTCCCCTTGGAAAAGCACCAGTAATTTCATATTTGGTCTAATAAATCAGTTTCCGGAAGAATATTTGCTGATGTCATTTTTTCTATCCCTCATGGATTCGATATGGAAAAATACCCTGGTCATGTTCAAAGCAATAGATTAGTTCTGGTAGTGTCTTTCAGCCTGTGGGAGCCCTCATTCCTCTGCAGTCATGGTTTGGAAGTGGTTTTATATCCTAGTACAAGAGAAATGCTTTTGTGAAAGGCAGATTTGGAGGTATGTTGGACAGAGAAGCTGGAAACTGATCTCCTTAAAACATTGATTTCATCATGTCTGTGTTTAAGTTGTGGCTGCAGTTTGCTATTTTCGGAGACAAGGCCAATGTCAGCCTGTATTCAAAGCTCTCTATAGTCAAGCAAGTCACACTTACTAGGTGAACCACACTGCAAAGGCCCTTCTACCTCCTCACATTTAAAATTTTATCTATTGAATTTTGATCAAGATTAACATTAAAGGAAGCTTTGAAAGCCAAAAGAGATGAGAAGATTCCACCAAAAAAAAAAAAAAAAAAAAAAAAAGCAACATGCAGCATAAACGTACACAAAAAGAAGAGAGGTTTTCTGTCTGGAGCCCACACTGCTGTGATTGTATGTTTAGGAGGACAGGGTGATTTTCATTCATCCTGTAGCCGTTTTCCATGCTCCAATTCTAGTAATTCATGATACACCTATTACGCACCTACTGTGTGCAAAGAACTGGGCTCAGTGGTACAAGAGAATCTGTTTTCAGCCTCATTGGCTATTTTAAGCCATGCATTTTAAATGAATGTTTATTTAAAACAATTTCAAACACAGGAAGATTGAGAGACTAATACAATGATACTCTATATAGTCATCACCTAGCTTTAACAGTTAGCAAGCATTCGTCATGTTTGCATCACTTATTCTTTTCTGTTGTAGTTATTGTTGCTAAATATTTTTAAGCAAATCCCACATTTAATGTCACTTCCCAACACATTTGTACATATCTCTAAATAATATTAGCATTTTTTCCCCCATAACTACAGTACCATGGTCACACCCAAGAAAATTGAGAAGATTTCCTTGTAGCCTCCAATAACCAGCCAATATTCAAATTTTCCTACTTACTAAAAAAATGCCTTTTTAAAAATTAGTTTGTTCAAATCAGGAGCTAAACAAGGCCCAACACTACATAACATTAGCATAACCGTTACCATAACTGTAAACAGTACATTAATCAAATCCAAACAAATTTTCTTTTATATATAATGTACTTTTATATAAAAATATTTTTATTGTATTTATAGAATAAGCACACACAAACACACATATATTTGACATGTTGAAGAAATTCGGTCAGTTGTCCTGCAGTCCCTGCACTCCAAAATTCTAAATTTTTCTGTTTACTTCTTTGTGGTATTATTTATCTTAATCCTTTATCCCTCCATTTTCTTTTCTTACTTTTTTTTTTCTTTTTTTGAGACAGAGTCTCGCTCTATTGCCCAGACTGGAGTGCAATAGAGCGATCTCACCTCACTGCAGCCTCCGCCTCCCAGGCTCAAGTGTTTCTGTCTCAGCCTCCCAAGTATGTAGAATTACAGGCATGAGCCACCATGCCCAGCTAATTTTTGTATTTTTAGTAGAGACAGGGTTTCACCATGTTGGCTAGGCTGCTCTTGAACTCCTGGCCTAAGTGATCTGCCTGCCTTGGCCTCCCAAAGTTCTGGGATTATAGACATGAGTCACTACTCCTGGACCCTCCATTTTCAATAAACTTGAAAGTTTATGTTCAATTTTTCTTTTGGCAAGCATGCAGTACTTCAAAAGTGGTGCTATGTGCTGCACATTGTACCACATCAGGAGGCACACAATGTTGATCATACCACTCTCTAAGCATCCTCCATCTTCCCCTACAAAGTTAAAGAGAACCTTGGGGAAATCATTTAACCTTGCAAAGCCTCAGCTTTCTCATAGAGACAATGGGGATAATAGTAGTACACCCTTGCAAATTTGGTGTAAAGATTACACTATGTAATCTTTGTAAAGACGTTAACTTATTATGAATAAGGCATGCAAAGTACTTAGTACAGTATACTGGTCTAGGAGACTCTTAATAATATTAGCTATTATTGCCTTTATAAATTACTTTGGCTGAACAGGCCAGGTAACTTTCATTGAGTAGACAGTATTTGAAGGACAAAATGAAAAGGCATA